>NW_027361675.1:39630000-39857500 GCF_039654945.1 Dendrobates tinctorius
ACATCCCTCTCCAGGTTTGACAACAGGCACCAATCAAGTATAAACCATCTGCTCACCTTTTTGTGTCTCAAAGATATGGCAGTTGGTACCAAAAATCTCAAATTTTGACTCAGACCAAAGTATAGATTTCCACTGATCTATTGTCCAGTCCTTGTGTTGATTAACCCAAACAAGTCTATTTTAGTTTAAAGTCCTCAGTAGTGACTTCTTTGCAACAATTTAACCATAAAGGCCTGTTTCTCATAGTCTCCCATGGACAGTTGATCTTGAGATCTGTCTGCTACTTGATATGATATGATAGCTGTTATCTAACATGCTGTCAATTTGCGCTTTCTGAGGCTGGTAATGCTGATAAACTTATACTTTGTGGCAGTGGTATTTCTTGGTCTTCCTGACTTGGGGCAGTCATCATAAGAGACAGTTTCATCATAGTGATTGATAGTTTTTGCAATTTTCCAGACTGACTGACATTCACGTGTTTAAGTACTGAAGAACAGTTGTTTCTCTTTACATAGTTGAGTGGTGCTTGCCATATTCGAGTTGTCACCCCAACATCTAGAATATGGGATCCACTTTTGGGCTCTACATTTAAAAAAGGACATTCAGAAGTTAGTCAGTTCAAAGGCGGGCAACTAGATTATTACAAGGGATGGAAGGCATCTCATACGATGAGAGGATGAAAAAGTTGGGCTTGTTCAGCTTAAATAAGACGCCTCAGAGGGGATCTCATTTATATGTATATACTGTATGTGTAGTCAGTACAAGGGACTGGCATGACAATGGGGTATTCGAGATTCAACGTAGCTTCTATACCTTTTACCCGAAATCCCGGCATACCTCCACTCCATTTCCCAGGTCCTCAGCCCTTCTCCCTTTTCCATTAACCTTTCCAATAAATAAAGACAAATGCTCAGGTTGTTGGATAATGTAGCCACAGCAGCCATTTATTAACGCAAATATTTTACAGTAAATCACAACCCAGAGGGGCGGTCCTCGAAGCCCCGAAACCAAAATTCCAAGATGTTAATAATCCCACATGGCCCCAGGTCGAGTTTTTCCTCCAGCCGTAAAGCACCAGCTTAGAGGCACCAAAACAAACAGCCTGGCCATGCCCATTACCATATCCAAGCCCACGCTGGAGAGAGTCCAGGACCTTATTCCGATCCCTCCCCCAGAGCATCCAGCCTCACCAACTTCGAGGACCACCCCCGCGCCTGACTGCCGAGACAGGAACATACAATTAAACAATATGTAATAATTCTTGCACACACTTATACATACACTCATAAACCAGATACAAAGGGAAGGGTGGGAGATTCCTATTGCTACTAAGGGGGTACCCCTATTTATACCAGCATCCCGAGACCCCACACCTCTGACCCTCCCCTGTCTTAACCCCGCCCAGCTCAGCAACTTAACCCCGTACACTACTATAACTTCACCAACAACCCCTGCGTCTACTTTTTTCTCTCAACCCTGTCATGCCGGCCTCCCTCTTAGGGCCTACAGCCTAGTACGGCCTCACTTGACAATGGGGTATTCGAGATTCAACGTAGCTTCTATACCTTTTACCCGAAATCCCGACATACCTCCACTCCATTTCCCGGTTCCTCAGCCCTTCTCCCTTTTCCATTAACCTTTCCAATAAATAAAGACAAATGCTCAGGTTGTTGGATAATTTGTGTCCCTCCACACCTGCAATCCTTTCTCAATACCTTCCTGTACCGCCAGGCACCACATATCCCGCCGCACCGCATTGAGATGAATCCCATCCTTCCTCCAAAACTCCCCTTGTCCTGCCTCCAAATCCAAATGACGAACTACTACTGCCCCGTTTCATGCCATAAAACGAGCCAAAGCCCTATTTAACTTGATTCTGGCCCTATTGATGCCCTGAACGGAACAAGCCCCATGCCAGACTTTCCTTGGGATAATATCCGACCAGATTACCAGCAGTCTAGGAAACATAGACCACAAGTGCAGCATGTCAAATTTAATATCGTTAATCAATTCATGGCATGGCCGCTTCCCTAGGTCGTTACCCCCCAAGTGTACTACCAGTAAATCTGGGGCACGATCGAGTCTTACGAATCTGTGGAATTCCGGAAGAAGCTGTCTCCAGATCATGCCCCGCTTTCCAATCCATCTCACGACTGCTACATCACGTGGCACACTCAGCTGCCTCCCGTCCAGACGAACTGCCGCTCTCAATGCTGCCTAAAAGACGAACGAGTGCCCCATGATCCAGCAGAGGAGATGCCCGAACTCTGTTAAGAAATAACATATTTCAACCACATCAAGGACAGACCCTCTAATACTAAATTATTGAACTTAAACCAAAGTCGGGCGAATGTAAGAACGGAACGTCTCTGATTCCCAACTCCCAATTCTCTTTACTACCTCATCGCTCAAACCCCTTCTTGCCGCTTCAGTGACCACTCCAATCCGAAATGAGTGGCCACTATAATTCTTCGCCGGAATGCCCCCTTTCTCTAAACAGGATCGAAACATCGTCACGAACTGATAACGCGACAAAAATGAACCATCCTCATGGACCAGCAGTAGAGCGTCTGGTAACCCAACATCCCCCACAAAATTCTTTGAACACTCGACCGGATACATGGGAGAACCCGTAACCTCGAAAAGAACAATCTTACAGCCCTTACCCATTTTATCCGTTTTAGACATATGAATAAATATAACCAACCTATCCCCACAAACATCCACATCCTGTCTCAAAAGCACGCCTTTCTTTCCCCTGGATGGACTAACCAATTCCCCAATCCTAAAGGCCCCGAAAAAGGCCAACGAAAATGCTAATCTGAAAAGAGACCTTTCCCACTGAGAAAAACAAACCGACCCAAACTGATCATTCAATATTAATAAAATTTCGTACTATACTGGCCGTCTTCCATCCAACACTTTCCAACCTTTTTTCCAGCCTTTTACCGCCTGTAATACCAAAAAGTTTTTTGTCAGATCCCGTAAACCTCTAAATTTAAAACCAAATGCTAAGCCAGACAAAAAATTATAAACTTTAGAAACAGACCAACCCGACTCCCAACTGTGACCCAGCAGCATCAGAAGCTTACTCTCCTCATCAAGATCGTCGTTCCAGGAAGACTTCCATTCTTCCCAAACTCTCCAAGATTTCCTATAGTGGGACCAGGTTCCCATCGATAAGGACCTGGATAATAATTCCCTTACCACGTCAACGGGAGGTTCCATAATTCCGAGAGACAACTCAACCCTCCTGGTGCCGACTGAGGTGCCAATTCCAAAAAATGCTCCCACTGTGAAGTAAAAAGAGCTTCAAGAATAGGGAACTTGACTCCAGCATCAACCTCCGCAACAATCCACAGATTATTACTCAGTCCTATCCAAACCAAATGTTGTAACATCCTTACAACCGCACCGTCTGAAGAGGATAAGAAGTTTAGGGCCCTAACTGCGCCCAAGGATTCGCACCCGAAACAAATCTTTCTGTTCTGAATTCTCAACCCCCATAATGAGAATGAGACAACTGTGGGAAATATCTCACAAACCACCTGACTAGACGACAAACCCCTTTCCTTCCACGTTTGGGGCCAAGCCTCCACCATCCATTCACTTTGAAAAAATAAGCAAAAACCGCTGCCATCTGAACGGCCCACCAAAAGATCCAGCTTCTCTGCAGGTAGAACCGGCGCCATCCACATAGACCTGCCATTGTAAGAATCAAGAAAAAGTGCCCAAACTTTCAAATCGTCACGAATCTCCTTTTTCAGTCTGATATAATGGTTCGGAGACCTAACTCCAACCGTCGCCAAAGACAATCTGCGACAGAAAGCCCTCCCCATGGGCATAATACGGCATGCGAAATTCAATTTGCCTAAAAGGGACTGCACTTCCCGTAATGTCGCTTTCTTTAAACCACTAAACCGATGAACTTCCGCCCGCATGTCCGACATCTTATCCATGGGTAGCCTGCATTCCATTTTCAAAGAATCAATTTCGATGCCCAGGAAACTTAAAGATGTAACCGGGCCCACCGTCTTGTCTTGCGCTAATGGAACTCCAAAACGTTTAGCTAAACTCTCCATGGTATGCAACAATAGCGAACAACTAGTGCCCTGTGCTGGCCCAATGAACAAAAAATCATCGAGATAATGAATGCATGATTTCAGACCAGACACCTCCTTTACTGTCCATTCCAGAAACGTACTAAATGCCTCGAAGTAAGAACACGACAATGAACAACCCATGGGCAAACAACGGTCAACGTAGAAACCCCCATTCCAAAAACAACCGAGGTGGTGCATGCTATTCGGATGGACCGGCAACAAAAGAAACGCCGACTCAATGTCCGTTTTCACCAGCAATGCACCTTTTCCACAAGAACGAACCCAATCCAAGGGAGTATCAAAAGTTGTGTACATCACCGAACACAACTGCGGGTCAATTCCATCGTTTACTGAAGAACCTTTTGGAAACGAGAGGTGATGAATGAGCCTGAACTTGTTCGGCTCTTTTTTCGGTACTACACCCAATGGAGAAACTCAAGTTAGATAACGGGACTGATACAAAGGGGCCTGACATCCTACCCAACGAAACTTCCTTAGATAACTTCTCCGACACCACCTCCGGAAACTGAAGGGCCGATTTCAAATTCTTTGTAGAAAGCCGAATCTCAACATCAACACAAGGGATCTTAAAACCATCCCTAAAACCCTCTCTTAATAACAATGCTGCTGCCCTATCGAGATACTCATTTAGAAAGTGCTCCATCTCTCCCAGACGAACCGGAGTCACTTCTTTTTTCAGCTCCATCTGCCCCCCGATTTTTTCCAGATTTGAAACACTTTGACGCCCCGTGACTACCCCCACAAGAGGAACACTCATGTTTAAATTTACATTTAGCTCCGAATCTGCAGGAGCCATTGTTAAAGGAAAAACACAGTCCTTTTTGCATTGCCACCGAGTGTCCTGAACCCCTGGTGCCCCCCTGAAACCACTGGGAACTATGGCCTCCTCTAGGCGGAGCCATCACCTTCATCCATAAAGCTATGTCTTTATGCTCCCAACGGATGCTAGGCCTAACCGCTTTTCTCTGCCGAAACTGTTCATCATACAGTAACCAACCCAGCCCCCCATATACCCTATACGCTTCCCCAATCGCATCCATATAACAAAAAAGGACTGAACAATTGTCCGGAGCTTTCTCCCCTATTATACTAGCTAATATAGCAAACGCTTGTAGCCAGTTAGAAACAAATCCAAAGTGGAAAAAAGAGCCGGGCTGAATAAACCGCGCTGACCAGAAAAAAAAAACGCACCTTCGGCAGTCCATATAATAAAAAATCATCCTATATCTGATCCTAAATTCCCCACTCGGATAACTAATCTATCAGTAGAATCAATTACAGATGTACAACACTGACAGCCTTTCCTGTTACATTGAAAAGCGCCTTTTTTCTCATGTAGTATACTACTGTTTAGTGAAATATCCCTGGAGGAGATAACACTGGGGGCTAAAATATTCTTAATGGTGGGAGCCCTCCTAAAAATCAACCCCGGCTTCTGATCCACCACCTTATTCAGAACTGGATCATTTAAAACAATTTTCCAGTGCTTTTCCAATATGCTACGAATCTGAGAATTCTGCACAGAAAAAGTGGTTATAAAATTCGCATCATAATTATCCACACCTCTATCAATTTTACGGGAATAAATTAAATCCTTTTGAGTCAAATTTTTTGCTGATTTGTATGCTCTTTTTATCAGTCTGGAAGGATAAAGAGCATACATGAGAAAAAAGGCGCTTTTCAATGTAACAGGAAAGGCTGTCAGTGTTGTAGATCTGTAATTGATTCTACTGATAGATTTCACTCCTTTAGTTATCCGAGTGGGGAATTTAGGATCAGATATAGGATGACATGTATGACCAGTTTTGTCATCTATCTGATTCAACGCAAATGTGGGAAGCAATATGTAGGTAGGACATCTCAACCATTACACAAGAGGATTAATTCCCATAGATTTAACATTCGGAAGGGATATATGAAACATGGCTTGTCCGTCATTGCGCAGTGTTCCATCAGGGTTCTGTGTCTCTGACGGTGCTTCCCATAGATCATGTATCCGAACATACCCCGAATAGAATACAAAATTTAAAAAGAAAGGAAAGTTATTGGATATATAAATTAAATACACTCCAACCGATGGGTTTAAATGAAATTAGTGACCTTTTTTAGACATATTCTGGTGAAATAATAAAATGAGTGGGGTATTTGTTAATTATATGTGAGGATCTGAGGAGGTATGTGGATTCGGTGTGGTCCAGTGGGCTAAGACACGTGAGCTATGTTTTTGAGTTGTTCTGAAGTGGTGGGTTCGAGTTCATTTTTTTGCATTTTATTTTATCATATATTTTTTGTTATTTTGCTGTATAAAATTTCCATGATATTGATAGAAATGTTATTGGATTTTAATCACAATATTTAAGCATTTTTTATTTATATACATGGTTTTATATGATATATGGGAGGTTCCACAGGAAATGATGTCAAAGAAAGGTGTATTGAAACAGTTTGTGATTGTATTTATATCCTGAATTTGTGATTGTTTTTTATGCCCTGATGAAGTGGCTGGTTTTGCCACAAAACACGTAGGCTTATTAAAGAAGTTTATTATTATATGGACTGCCGAAGGTGCGTTTTTTTTTTTTTTTCTGGTCAGCGCGGTTTATTCAGCCCGGCTCTTTTTTCCACTTTGGATTTGTTTCATTTACTACCAGCGGGATACCAGCGACGACCGGACCTTTATGAGTGATTCCCAGTTTGTTGTGACTCACACAACTTCAGCAGGTGAGTCTAACTGATTGGGCTTGCTTCCTATTGTGGTTCTTCAAGACGATACACCCTATGTGCGCTTTCCATCTTTGTTTTTTGTAGCCAGTTAGAAAAAGTTCTGGGGATTAAACGAAACCTCCTTCTCTCTTCATCCTCTTTCTTACTGTCTTCCCTTCTCACCCTATCTAGGTTAAAGTGCTCTAAAGGAAGTAAGGAGAATATCTCAACGTATTCCCCTTTCCATATTTTCTCCCTAACCTCCTGTCTCAAGTGCGTCCCCAGGGGACCTTCAAAACAAACATAAACTTCCCCTTTCGCAGCATCGCCACCCCCCACAGAATAGTCTTTTTCCTTTTCCGTTGCCTCTACAGCTGTTACTCCGGAACCCTGCACCCCTCACCCTTGAGAGCGAGCCTGGTAACATTGACCCATCAACCTGTCCATGACTCCCTGCTTCCCTAACACCACCCAACCATGCTATTGCAGGCGACACTCCACCCCGAGCGGTCCCCGAATCCCACGAACGAACCAAATCATGTAGACCGTGTAACAGAGAAACTGCACTGTTATTAACCTCCCCGACACTACCCCTGCCCTCAAGAAAAGACAAAGAATGGTTAACATTTTGAACAAGATGTGCCTCACCTAGCTGCCTGGGTGCTGTGGTACCAGCAGCCGAAGATCCGGACTCCAGATGCAACGAGATGGCACTCGTTCCTGGTCCAGTCAGGGGCTCGCTTGGCTGGCCGCTATCGTCTGTGGAAGCCCGCCGTGATGGTCCTGATAGGCCAGCCGAACGCTGCCCGATACCTTGAAATCCTTCTGTGGCCGGGTGTCCATTGGTACCCCCCATTTCCCTCCCCCTGGCGAGGCTGGCCGGTGCCTACAGTCCTATGAGGCCCCCAAGCTGCTAACCCCACTGCAGCACTGGACATCCCTCCCAGGCCAGCTTGGTGCTGCCCATGTCCCAGATCTCCATCAGGGTTAACCTGCCGGCTGCAGCTTCCCACTCACCCCCTCCCCAGGCCTGCTGAATGCAGCCCGTCATGAAAGGCCCCCCCTGTGCTCTCCTGAGTGCTGCAGCCCTGACATTCCATCCCCGCTGCTATCGCAGGGACCCCGTCCTCCCACTGTACTCCGCCGCTGACAGCAGGGGCAGAGCTCCCTCCCCCCGTGAATCTACATGCCGGCAGCCCGGGATGCAGAGGGGCGCCACTTGAAGTGGGTGGGCGGAGCTACCGCCACCATGGCAGCCGCTTTGGAGCGCCAGTGGGGCTGGCCCCCATCTTCCCAGTACCTCCGTCTGCTGTCCCTGAGCGGGTGCTGCATCAGGCTGCAGCCCCGCCACTCCTGCGTCCCTGATTCCTCCTTCACCAGCCGCCTGCGATCCCAGCCGGTGGGCGGGGCTACGGCTCCTCTCATGGCTTCTCTCGCGCTGAAAGGCCTGCGCCGCAGGCCTCCGCTGGGTAACCGCCCATCCTTGCACGTGCTGTTCCAGGCTGGGCTCTCGACATACCTGACCCTGGATCCGAAAGGGTTCTTTACAGTTTGTGCAGTCAGACTGAGGAATGCCCTACCACAAGAGGTAGTAATGGCAGACACTATGACAGCTTTTAAAAAATGGATGATTTCCTCAATACACATAACATTGCAGGTTATAGTTAATTTAGTGACGAATTATACAATTGATGTAAAAAGGTTGAACATGATGGACCTAGGTCTTTTTCCAACCTATGTAACTGTTGTGGAATAGGGCTCAGCATTGTGTGGAACCAAGTACCAAAACTGGCACTGCAAAACATCCCAGATGGTCTCAAATACTTTCTGGAGGCCAGTGATTCCACTACTCTTGACCAGGTATAACTGTTCATTGGATGCCATTCCAGGTGACTTGATAAAGCATATTGAGATGATACAAAAGTATAGTAAGGCTGGGTTCACACGGTTGTCGATTTGCTCATGCAAGAGAATCAAGCCGATTATGCTAATGTTACACTGATCAAACTCTATTCAAGTGTCACCTTAGTGTGATCGATTCTCTCGCAAAAGAGAATCACAGCACAGGTGTAGAGAAAATGGAGAACTTAATTTCTCCATCTTCTCCTTTCCTTATGTCCACGGTAATCTGACTGCACTCGGATGACACTTTCATTTTACATGCACAACCCTTTGGCCATGCTACAGAGGGACAGACAAATGTTTTCCACAGATTGCAGTTGATTTGGGGACACTTGGTAATAATCAGTGATTCTCCAAACCCATTTAATCAATTTTCAATCTATTGTCCAAACCCTTTCACTCCATGGGTTATGCACTATATGCTGTGGCTGGCGAAAGTATTCACCTCATTGGCATTTTTCGTGTTTTGCCACCTCACAACCTGAAATTTCTTTTGAGGGTTTGCATCAGTTCATGTAGAGAACATGCCTGCAACTGTGCACATTTGGCTTTCTTTTTATTGTGAAGCAAACAACAAATAGGACAAAATATCTGAAAACTTCTATGTGCTATTCACCTCTCTAAAGTCAGTACTTTGTAAAGCCTCCTTTTAGCTGCAAGTCGCTTTGGAAAAGTCTCTATGAGCTTTCCACATCTTGGCATTGGAATTTTGCCCATTCCTCAAGGCAAAACTGTTCCAGCTCCTTCAAGTTGGATGGTTTCCTCTTGTGAACAGCAATCTTCAAGTCTGACCACAGATTCTCAATTTGATTAAGGTTTGCACTTTCACTAGGCCACTCCAAAACATTTACACATTTTCCCTTACACCACTTGAGTGTTGTTTTAGCAGTATGCTTTGGGTATGCTCTGCAGCTCATCCAAGATTAGCTTTGGTCTCTGTGCTGCCTCTCTGATTAATACCATCCTTGCCTGGGCTGAGAGTTTTGGTGGGTACCCTTCTCTTGGCAGGTTTGTTGTGGCACCATGTTCATTCCATTTGATGATAATGGATTTGTTGGTGCTCCAGGGGATAATCAGAGATTGGGATTTTTTTTATAATCCATCCCTGACTTGTACTTCTCAACAACTTTGTCTCTGACTTGTTTGGAGATTTCCTTGGTTTTCATGATGTTGTTTGGTTAGTGGTGCCTTTTGTTTAATGGTGTTACAGCCTCTGTAGCCTTTAAGAAAAGGTGTGTATGTGACGCCACTGAGGGTCCAGTCGCCACAGAGGTACTGCACCTCACCCAGAGGTGTGGTACCCCACTCTCATGTAAGGAGGGAGCACCATCCTGGACTCGAACACCTGCACCCAACACACACTATAGCAGCAGAGCACACTAAATATACCCTACGAGATGATGGTCTCATCCCTGGCTGGGTAGTATAGGGTGTTGGGAGGTGGGTGGAGTTGGTAGGAAGAGAGAGGAGCTTAGAGAGTGGGAAAGAACAGTGCAGAGAGAGTGAGTAAGATGTCAGGAGAAAGTGAAAGTAAGCAGACATGCTATGAGGCAGCTCCTTGTCAGGAGGGGCTGCAAAGAGGACAGTGCATTGAGTGGAAAGGAGGAGAGCAGACGTGTGGTGAAGAAGCTCCCTGCTCAGGAGGAACTGCAGAAGGAGGGAAAGAGACAGAAAGAAGCTACCGGAGAGCAGAAGGGGTTTTAGGGGCACGGGAAGTGCGGATGCCACCCATGGGGCCCATTCCAGTATTGGTGAGACCAAGATGCATGTGGGTACCGGTCCCCGGGCATGGTGGAGAAATCATCAGACTCAACTAGCAAGCCGGAGGCTGAGGCACCTGTAGGTGCTTCAGCCACAAGCCACAGTTATCTTCGCCGGAAAAGGCAGCCATAAGGGAGCAAGGGGATGCAGAGAGGATGTCACCCGACAAGGTCCGCCGCTGCTGGCCTGGGACACTAACTGTGAGGTGTTGGGCAGGAGAGGTGGGAAGCCAACACAGTGAGATGGCCAAGAGAGGCATATACTGAAGGGAGTCCTGGGAAGGTGAATCCTGATCTACCTGGGAGTTTGCTGGACCCCTCACCTGGAGGACACAATGCCAAGCGGGCATATGTGCACCAGAATAGTGAGTAAAGCTTTGGAACTGCACCTCATCTGTGTCCTCTGATTATACCTGTGCCGCCTTCCCTGCACCATATCTACCAACATCATCTTTAACATCTACATCCACACTGCCCTGGGATACAGCTCTACCTGTGGAGAGCTTAACCATCTCTGCTGCCCTGTCACCAATCCAGAGGCTCTGCATAGCAGTGTCAGTCCCCTGACCGAGTACCACAGGTGGCGTCACGAATACTTTATCACAAACTTTATCATAAACTTTTTTCCCTTGTAAATATCCCTTTAATTGGACGCCCAGGGCCACGGACCGGGTCACCGCTGCCATGACACATCCCTTTAAGAAGCGGCCCAGTACCGAGTATCCCCACTACCCTGGTGGGCAATCCATGTATATATACTGACAACCCAAGTGACACTTAGATTGCATACAGGTAGGCTTCCTTTCAGTAAACATGTGACTTATGAAGGTAATTGCTTGCACCAGAAATTTTTAGGGACCCTTATCGCAAAAGGGGTGAATAGAAATGCACATGCCAATGTTTACTTTTTAGTTTAAAGTATGCCTATATTTTTTTCACTCCATTTCACCAACTTAGACTATTTTAGTGCTGATGCATCCATCATACACAAATCGGATTACAAAAATATTTAAACACAGGCTGTAATGTAACAAAATAGGTAAAAAAACAAAACAAGAGGATGAATACTTTTGCAAGCCACTATATAATTATAACCTTAGAAAGTTGAATTTAGAAGCAACAAGATTATACACTTTATTAATTCTGTCTATCAAACTGAATCATGTTTAAAAATTCCATCAACATTTAAGAACTTTTTCTTAATATTTGCAAACAAACCAGGTAGACCATTGAATTAAATTCTGTATATTAAAATATAGATCATTCCAAATAGTAAGCTATTGTTCACTGGCAGTTGTAACTTTTTAATGTGGCTATAATAGGTAGGAAAGTCAGTAGATTTTTTTTTACAGTTTTACAGTACTTATGCTATTCAATTGACTTTTACTTTATTTATCAAAGGTCAACAACATTTTAACAAGATTCCTATATTTCCTAAACATTGTTTTCCGCAAGTTAATAGAGGATTTAATAACTTCTGTAGAAATTTATTTTACAATGGGACAGTGCCATCTAAAGGATTCACTTAATAAAACAACTGAAGTACCCGCTGTCACTTGTTGATGGCTGTAGTGCCAAGGTTTATTAGTATATCCGAGTTGCCTAAACTGTGATCATGGAATATTTTTTTCCTAACAGAATTATATAATACATTTTGAAAGGTATTGGTGAATGGTAAGTTGAACTTTTCGTACTCGTGTGCATTCATAAAACAAACTATCTATTGATCTTATTATGTACAGTAAGCAGGTGAATGTATTTTACATGAAAAATTAAAAAAGTTAATATGATTATGTGATGTTAGACATTGTAATAACATGGCCCATAGAATGTTCACTGGGGATCATGCCTACACCTCACTTTTCTCCAGAAATTCCACTTTTTGCGCTTGAAACTTATTTAGGTAAGACTGCTCATCTTCCATCATGAGACTCCATCACCCTATAATAGCGGAATCATTGCTAAATTAGGCCGAGTTCACACTTGCGCTTGGGTAGAGTGTGTAGGGTTGCGTACTTCCTCCCTTAAGCTCCGCCTACTTAGACTTCTTCCCTTAAGCTCCGCCTACTTCCGCATGCATCCTGCGTACCTATCTTTAACATTGGGTACGCAGGGACATGCGTAGTATGCGGATGCGCCGCATGCGTCGTTTTGACGTGCCCACCAAACGCAACATATTGCATTTCTGTGCGGTCGGCAGGCACATCAAAACAACGTATGCGGAAGCATCCGCATACAACGCATGTCCCTGCGTACACAATCTTTAAAGATAGGTACACAGGATGCATACGGAAGTAGGTGGAGCTTAAGGGAAGACGTGCGTAACTAGGCGGAGCTTAAAGGAGGAAGTACGCAGCCCTACGTACTCTACCCAAACGCAAGTGTGAACTTAACCTTAACCAGCGCAATTCTACTGACTCCACTGTGCTGGGGCATGCCAAAAATTTATTTTCCCCTAAAGTATTCCAATTTTCACCAAAATAAAATGTTATGTGACCAATTTAACTCCCTATAGCTTTTTCTTCATATTTGTCACTGACCAAGTATTTTTAATTAATTTCCTAACAAAACCAATCTGTATGCAGGACAATTTATTTCACAAAAACCCACATCCAAATTCTTCTGTTACTGGTGGTGGATCCCCACAAGCGTTTTCTTTTTATACTGTTACCTCTTGTGAAAACGAATTTGCTACGCAAGAATCCCCATTTTACTACATCAGATCAAGTATATTGCTGAGGGTGAAGGAATGGCTTATGCCATGGATACTGGGTGACTACAAGTTTCTCTGCCTTTGCTATGGTGTTCAGATCCCAGGCTCAGGAGGAGCCATACCATATATGCAAGCAATGACTAGCCAGGTCTTTCCCCGGGAAGGAACAACCACAGGAAGGGCAGTCTCCAATGAAGGAAACCACCTATGCCAAAACATGGTATCCATCCACAGACAGCTGTTTCGGGGTATTGTCCCTCATCAGTGTGGAGTAGGAAACTGGCTAGTAGGAGCATAGGTGGTTTCCTTCATTGGAGACTGCCCTTCCCGTGGTTGTTCCTTCCCGGGGAAAGACCTGGCTAGTCATTGCTTGCGTTGAGAAACATGTGATGGTGTCTCTGCGGCTTGCATGTTTTTGCATATTTCCCATAAGGGATGGGGGCAATGCTCTAGAATCACTGCGTTGAGAAACATGTGATGGTGTCTCTGCAGTGTGGGATGTTGATCTCCATGAGTTCATTCATCCTCATTTTTCACATACCATATATGCAACTTCAATAGTTGCACTGGGACTACTGCCATCTCGCAATTAGCTTCCTACTGTCATTTACATTGTAAGCCATGAAATTCATACAGCACACACAATTACTGGCAAATTTTTACAGGATCGTTGCTTCCAATAGGTGCCACTGGAGTTCAAGTCCTCTTCCTCTCTAAAGATGCAATTGGAAGGTTGTTAGAAAGCTATATGAGGTGCTGAATGATGAGCTATTGAATCATGGAATGTTAGAGTTGTAAGGGACCTCCAGAGTCATCGTGTCCAACCCCCCTGCTCAATGCAGGATTCACTAAATTATCTCAGACAGATGTCTGTCTACCTCTGTAGACTTTCTTGTGGCAGTCTGTTCCACTCATTGTTCACCCTCACTGTCAAAAAGTTTTTTCCAATCTGTATCTTCTCCCTAATTGGATAGAGGAATGCATATATACTGTTCTTACTCTGGGATCTCTGTTTACTGTGTCCATCCCTAACAAGGTTAGGCAGCTAGGCAACATACTGCATTTTTATCCAGGTGCATAAAGATAGATACACATTTTTCTGCTGCATGTGAATCGAGAATAAGTTTTATTGCATTTTGTACTGAACCTACAAAGCCGCCCATAATCTGTCTCCTCCATACATCTCCAAAATAACCTCCTGATATCTTCCCACATGTATTCTATGGTGTCACAAGACCTCCTTTTCTACTTTGCTCTCATATGCTCCTCACCCTATGGCCTCCAAGATTTCTCCAAAGCATCCCCCTTCCTCTGGAATTCAGTGCTACAACACATCCAATTGTTTCCCACATTCGGAACCTTCATACGTAACCAATATGGGGTAGGTACCAAGGGTCCACAAGTCATATTGATTCAAGAGTTCCACTCCTCAGCTATATGTAAATATTACTGGCCAGGTATGGAGGATATTATGTAGTTTACTGGAGTTATTTTATGTAATTTCAGCCTATGTTTTCATAAAGCAATGAACAATATGCTATATGCCGCCTTTGTCTACTTATGGAATAGGGAATCAAGTGTGCTGTGTCAAGTACAACTCATGTAGGGGAACAATACAAAAAAAACTGAAAAAAAGGACAAAATGGACATCATTTCACACAAAACCCCAAAAATGAGCCGGACAAAATTGTTGGTACCCTCAACTTAAGGTTTGGTTGCACACCCTTTGGAATAAATAATTGCAATAAATCGCTTCCTATTACCATCAAGAAGCTTCTTATGGAGCACCCGCCAGGGCAGTGGGGATACTCGGTACCGGGCCGCTTCTTAAAGGGGCAGTGTCAAGGCAGCAGTGACCTGGTCCATGGCTCTGGGCATCCAATAAAAGGGGATATTTACAGGGGAAAAATAAAGAGTTTGCAATAAGTGTTCGTGACGCCACCAGTGGTTTCTGGTCAGAAGTGACCAGCGCTGCAGTGCAGATCCTCTGGGACTGATGGTGATGCAGCAGAGTTGGAATAGCTCTCCACAGGCAGAGCTGTTGTCCCAGGGCAGTAGTTGAACTAAAGATGTTGTGTTTGATGATGGTAAATGTAGTATTTAGCAAGAGATGTAGCAGTGCTGAGTAGGTGATGCAGGAAGAATTCAAAGGACACAGCTGGGTGCAGTTCCAAAGCTTTACTCACAGTTCTGGTGCACACAGATGCTTGCTTGGTGCTGCGTCCTCCAGGTGAGGGGCTCAGTCTACTCCCAGGCAGATGGAGAACACCCTTCCAGCACTCCTTTCAGTATGTGCCTTTCCTAGCCGCTGTGCTTGCTTTTCCACTCCTCTTCCTTCCCAACACCTCACAGTCAGTGTCCCAGGCCCGCAGAGAGTATGTCGGATAACATACTCTCTGTGTTTCCTTGCTCCCTTAAGGCTGCCTATCTAGAGAAGATAACTGTGGCTCGTGGTTGAGGTACCTAAAGGTGCCTCTACCTTTGGCTTGCTAGTTGAGTCAGATGATATCTCACTAGGCTAGGGGCCGACACCCTTCTGTGACCTGATCCCTCCACCTGACGTCCATCAGCGTGGAAAGAGCCCCACGGGCAGTATGGTCACTGCTCTGTGCCTCTAGGACCCTTTCCCACTTCAGGGAGCTTCCTTCTGTCTCTTTCCCTTCCAGCAGCTCCTCCAGACCAGGAGCTCCTACACACACGTCTGTTACTTCTTCCTCTACGGGAAGACTGTCTCCACACGTCCTTCCACTTCTTCTCCTACGGGAAGACTGACTTAACTCCCACTCTATTCTCCCTCTCTAAACCCTCTAGCTCCACCCACCTCCCAACACCCTTTACTACCCGGCAGGGTCGAGATCCTCCTCCCTTGGGGTCCATCCAGGGTGCTCTGCTGCTATAGGGTGTGTGTTTGGTGCAATTGTTAGAGTGCTGTCAGGTGCCCCCACCTTACCTGGGACGTGGGATACCACACCTCTGGTTGAGGTGCAGTACCTCTGTGGTGACTGAACCCTCAAGGGCACCACATTTACACCTCTCAACTGGAATATTATACCACTCTTCTTTTGCAAACTGCTCCAGGTCTCGCATATCTGAAGGGTGCCTTCTCCCAACAGCAATTTATTTTACAATCTTTCCACAGGTGTTAAATGGGATTTAGATCTGGACTGACTGCTGGCCACTTCAGAACTCTCCAGCAATTTGTTTCCATCCATTTCTGGGTGCTTTTTGAAGTTTGTTTGGTGTCATTGTCCTGCTGGAAGAACCATGACCTGGGATGCAAACCCAGCTTTCTGTCCCTGAGCACTTCATTGCAACCTTAAATCATAATGCCTTGCACACAGTCAAGGCACCCAGGCTAGAGGCAGCAAAACAAGTCCAAACATCTTTGAACCTTCACTATATTGGACTGTAGGTACTGTGTTCTTTTCTTTGTATGCCTCATTCTGTTTTCAGTAAACAGTAAAATGATGTTGATAGATAGTTTGCACTGACACAGATGCACCCTGTGCCTGCAGGACAGCTTGAATTTCTTTGGAACTTGATGTGGGCTGCTTATCGACCATCTGGACTATCCTTTGTTGCAAAATTTCATCAATTTCTCCCTGCTGTCCACGTCCAAGGAGATTAGCTACAGTGTCGTGGGTTGTAATCTTCTTGATTACGTTGCACATCATGGACAAAGGAAAATCAAGATCTCAGGAGATGGACTTGTAACCTTGAGATTGTTGATATTTTTCAACAATTTTGGTTCTCAAGTCCTCATACAGTTCTCATTCTGTTCTACATGCTTGAGGGGCACACACAGACACAATGCAAACACTGAGTCAACTTTTCCCCTTTTTATCTGGTTTCAGGTGTGATTTCATATTGCCCAAACGTGTTACTTGCCACAGGTGAGTTTCAATAATCCTCACACGATTGAAACAAAGGTGTTTACCCATAATTTTGGAAAGGTGTCGGCAATTTTGTTTGGCCCATTTTTGAAGTTGTGTGTGAAATTATGTCCACTTTGCCTTTTTTTAATCAGATTTTTAAGTTGTTCCAATAAACACAAAAGAAATAAACATGTGTTATGAAGCAAAAAAAAAAGCATCAAAAAGGCACCAAAACCTGCTTTTTGTAAGCAGCTTCTTTACTGCAAAGAGAGCAAAAAAAAAAAAAAAAGTTAGCAAAAACACAATGTGTGAACATAGCCTAAGTTTACATTTCCGACTGAGTTGAAAATGATGGCAATCATCCCCTTTCCTAATGTGTGGAAAGATCTGTGCAAGACTCCCCTCTACAGGCGAACTGTACTGCTTGCAAACAAGCGAGACATTAGCTTCAGGGTTGCGTAAAGATGTGGAGCAAACCCCATATGCAGTACACCCAACATACGAGCACACAACATATGCAGCACACAACATACGCAGCACACAACATACGCAGCACACCCCACATGCGAGCACACAACATATGAGCACACAACATATGCAACACAACATACGCAGCACACAACATACGCAGCACACAACATACGCAGCACACAACATACGCAGCACACAACATACGCAGCACACCCCACATGCGAGCACACAACATATGCAGCACACTCAACATGCGAGCACACAACATATGAGCACACAACATACGCAGCACACCCCACATGAGAGCACACAACATACGAGCACACCCCATATGTAGTGCACCCAACATACGAGCACAAAACATATGCAGCACACCCCACATATGAGCACACAACATACGCAGCACACAACATACGCAGCACACCCCACATATGAGCACACAACATACGCAGCACACAACATACGCAGCACACCCCACATGTGAGCACACAACATACGCAGCACACAACATACGCAGCACACCCCACATGTGAGCACACAACATACGCAGCACACAACATACGCAGCACACCCCACATGCGAGCACACAACATACGAGCACACAACATACGCAGCACACAACATACGAGCACACAACATACGCAGCACACCCCACATGAGAGCACACAACATACGAGCACACCCCATATGCAGTGCACCCAACATACGAGCACACAACATATGCACCACACAACATATACAGCACACCCCACATGCAAGCACACAACATATGCACCACACAACATACGCAGCACACCCCACATGCGAGCACACAACATACGAGCACACAACATATGCAGCACACTCAACATGCGAGCACACAACATACGCAGCACACAACATACGAGCACACAACATACGCAGCACACCCCACATGCGAGCACACAACATACGAGCACACCCCATATGCAGTGCACCCAACATACGAGCACACAACATATACAGCACACCCCACATGCGAGCACACAACATACGAGCACACCCCATATGCAGTGCACCCAACATACGAGCACACAACATATGCACCACACAACATATACAGCACACCCCACATGCAAGCACACAACGTATGCAGCACACAACAAATACAGCACACCCCACATGCGAGCACACATCATATGCAGCACACCCCACAGATGAGCACACCCCATACGCAGCATAACCAACATACGAGTACACCCCATACGCAGCACACCCCACTTAAGAACACACCACTACAAGGCAAAGGGCTCCATTGTTGGTTAGTGATTACGCTAAAGGCACAGTCACACGTCAGCATTTTCCACGTATGAGAAAAAAGGACCGATTATTCTGATCAGACTTTGATCAGAGTTTGATCAAAAGGTGGTCCGAGTCCCATCAGTTCTTCTCGTATGTGGAGAGAAAAAAAGTTTCTCCATTTTCTCCTTTCTGACAGTCCATGTAAATCGGACAGCACTCATAAGTGCGCACATAAGTACCAGTGCTATCCATGAAAACCATGGATAGCGCTCAAATGAGAAAATCAGATGTGTGAGCGAGCCGTAACAATGGCATTATTACCTCATATAAATGTAACACGACTAGTATAATTTTTATTTACAGATCGTGCCACTGATAAGTGATATCATAGCATAAATTATAGTTTTATAATTTATTATTGCTCTTTTTCATACATACTGAACAATTATATTCTGTACTTGGTTAGACAGAGCAAATGAGTATTTTCTCCCAGCTGCCAAACAAGTAAATTCGTAGAGGGTTCAGTGTACCAAATACTCAAATATTCCTAGACCCTGCAAGTGCAAAATGGAAGAAAAAGATTCTGGACCCCACTGCAACCCTACAATTGATGGTCAAGTTTTCAATGCTATTAGACTACATCAGGCACATAGTGTGCACACGGATTGCAGTGCCGTCTGGTCACTAGATCGCTTTGAGGTCCAAATGTTCCTTTGAAGAATATAAGACTAATACTATTAAAAACCTTTGAGAGTTGGGTGCAAAAAAATGCACCGATGCCACAATGTGTGTATGCAAGTCTAAAGGCTTCATCACACTAAGCGATATCGCTAGCAATATCGCTATAACATCACTGGTTTTGTGACGCAGCAGCGATATTGCTAGCGATATCGCTATGTGTGATACTTGCCTCCGACCGGCTCCCCCACTGGTTATCGCTGATCGCGCGAGAACGTCCTGGGCCGTTTCTCGTCATCAGCTTCCTGCTGTGGAGACGAGCAACGCGTGGAGCCGGGCGGGAGGACGTCTTCATCGCCTCGTCTGACAGGTAAGTAGCCACCGCCGACCGCTGCTACGTCGCTGGGGAGATCTGCCTGTGTGGCAGCTCAATAACGACCACTTAGCGATGCACCAGCGATCCTGACCGGGTCATATCGTTGTCGGAATCGCTGGTGCATCGCCAAGTGTGACGGGGCCTTAAGGCCTATGTTCACACGTTGCAGTTTTGCTTTGTTTTTTTTTTGCATTTTTTATGCAAAGTGCTTTTTACAGTACCAGCAAAAGCTATGAGATTTCAGAAATCTGATGCACACTTTTTTTTCTGCCTCATTGAATTGGAAAAAGACAGCATTTTTTTAAAGCTGCAGCATGTGATTTCTTTCAGTGTTTTTTCACCCATAGAAAAAAATGAGAAAGTGAAAAAATTCTTAGTTACATTTCTTTGGTTTTTGCAATATTTTTTGTTGAATAAAACTAACTTTATTAAACATGTACTTTAGACAAATCACACAAGTAATCCGCAGCAAGACATGTAGCAAGAAAACGCCATGAAAATGTTGGAAAATGGGCATTTTGAACGCAGCTTTTTTTTTTGAACGCATCGTGTGAACATAGCCTAAGGGAGTTAATTAACTGACCAGTTATGAACAGGAATGTATAATTTTGCTGTAATAAAAAAGGATCTAGTTTCCTCCAAAATATCATGATCCCACAAATATAAGGTGCAACTGAAAAAAGAGAATTGGAATATGTGCATTAATCTGAAGCTCATCTGCTTACCGTATATCTTTTTATTTTGTGTTCAAATAAAAAAAACTGCAATTTAAAAAAAACAAAAACATTCTATTCTGACCTGTATATAATGCATTAATTAAAAACGGGTGTCTATATTTGTGGGCTAGATTTATTCATTATGAGCACTTTTATGGGTTTACCTTTGATTAAAATAAATAACTTTGAGAAATCTTTGAATTATACAAGTTTATATCTATTGAGACATGACAGAAGAAAACAAAAAAAAGTACACGTAATGAAGTAAGACCTGCAATTTCCAATGATTCTCAGCAGCTCTTAAGGAAGAGTCAGACGACCGTATAAGTTGGACGGGGATCACAACGCACTGCTCGGACTGGCCAGCGGCTCTTCTGATCGTGACTGCATGTATTTTTATGCAGCTACCACGCTTGGGACAGGAGAGCCAACGATCAGTCCGAGCATTACATTGTTGTCGCCTCCGAGTTATACAGCCGTCTGACTCTTCCCTAAATAGATTTATCAATGTAGTAATACTGCAAACTATTATAATGATATAAAATTAAAGTATCACCATTTTTGGGTGACATAATCTGCACATTATTTGCAAAGATGAACGCTCCAGACAAGCTAAAACACTCTTTCAAGCCCTTTGAAGACCCTGCACTACTTACTACAGACTGGATCAGGTTTGCCTGGAGTGTTCCTTATATCCCTTATACAATAAATAGATTATTATGAACATGAGTGAAAAATAAATATATTTGTTTTCATTCTGCACTTCACCCTCTTTTCGATTTTCCCCAATATTTTCATTCTTAATATAGATAACCCAAGCTGAGTTTCATTATTTGGCAATTGAGCAAATTTGCATTCATTAGAAATTTGCTTTCAAATGGCTTAAACCCATGTCTCCTCTTCTTCATCATGGTCATCATCCTCTTCTCTTTCTCCATCTTGTGGTTCTTTTTCATCAGCCCTTTTGTTATCTGTATCACTCTGTTCTTTGCTCTGAGGATTAGAAGCTTCTAGAGACAAGGAATGTTCTGAGGACCATGTTCCTTCATCAGTATCCAAGTCTCCTGTACTAACAGCTGTACTCTGTGACTCATTCTGATTTCGGATGCTAGAAGATTGTTTAGCATATTTTTTTGTGTTTTTTCTTTTGCTTTGTCCTTGTCGATATAAGACTGGAGTTGGAATTTTGGATGGTTTCTTTTCTGGTCTATTATCTTTTCGGGGGCGTATTTTTGGTTTTAGTTTTAGTTTATAAATTGATGGCACTCTTTCTGGTTTTTTCAAACCTTTTTTTGGCTTTGATGATTGCGGTAGCTTGGATTGTTCATGAGCATTATCTTTATTAGAATTTGGAACTGATGAATCTTGATTGTCATCTGAAGCCTGTAAAGTTTTCTTTTTGGCTTCCATTGCCTGCTGTCTCAGTATTTGGGATGGCAACTGTTTGGTTTTGTTACTATTGCTATTAACTGAACATATTTTCTTTTTCTCAATGGTCTGTATTTTTGGCTTTATTTCTCCTTTTTCTTGTGATTCTGGTGGCTGTGGAAGTAGCTCCTTTTTTGCATCTACTATTGCTCCAGCTTTTGGAGATATTCTTGAAATCCAGTTTTCCACATCTACTCTATTGAGTTTTACTGGACCCTTTGTCAGTTCTGTGATAACATCATCATAGTTTCCTCCTCCCGATGGCCATTTCATGTTTATATACACACCACTCCTGGGTATTGCTACTTCTCCATCAGGTGTCTTTAGTGCATTCCGAACTGACGACAAAGCAGGTACTGATTTCCTTTTCATGTCAAAGTCATGAACTGCAACATCACTGGCAATGCTAGCAGTAAAGTCACTACGTCTGTTTTCATGGTTGCTATTTTCATCTGAATCTCCCTCCAGAACTTTAATATTTGATAGGATTTCATCTTCTAGACTTTGATACAACTCTTTTTCTTGATCTGGACCAATTGGCAATGGTTCATATGTACAACCAGTATCCAAATTATCTGACAAAATTGAGGCTTCCAAAGAACTGGCTTGCTTGTACTGTGTTTTTGTGGAAAAATTATTCTCCTTTACGGGTGTACCATTTCTGTTAAGCTGGATTGTTGAAGTATTTCCACCATTTCTTAGATTTCTGACTTGTTCAGTATGACCAGTAACACTTTTTGTTGTAGGGAGTTTAATGTGATGAGTGTTGAAATTATTTCCTAATGATCTGCTTCTATCTCTGTACTCAGATTCACCTTGGTAAGCCCTACTAGGAGTAGATGGCCTATTAAAAGTTGACATTGGCCTAATCCCATTAAATTCTTGTGTTATTGGCTGGACAAATTGTTTAGTTGGAGAAGAAGACCGGATGTTCAACTGTTTAGTTGGAGATGAAGATCGTATACTAAGTTGTCTAGTTGGAGATGAAGTGCGTGTGCTAACCTGTTTAGTTGGTGACGGAGAACGTGCACCAAGCTGTTTTGATGGAGATGAAGAACGTGTGCTAAGCTGTTTAGTTGGAAATGAAAGATGAGTGCTATGCTGTTTAATTGGGGAACTTGACCGTGTTATGTCAAAAGTGTTATTAGACTGGTATTCAGACATTTTATTTTGTTGATTGTAAAGCAAATACTTGGAGGGGCTAGGTGGTCGTAAAAACCGAGCAGGAGTTTTAGGTCTTGATTCATGTTGAATTTTCTCTTGTTCTGTTAGGGTTTGTGCTTTCACATATGCATTGTATGTATGATTTTGGTGTATATTTTTAGTCAATGACTCTTTAATACCAGGTGCAGGACTCTTTCCAACTTCACGTCTTCCTCTGTGATTCTTAATAACAACATCTGAAGAAAGCGAGTTTTCCTCTTCACTTCCAGTCAATTGAGATGCTGTAGAGGATGTGGAGAAATTATCCTCCAAAAACAGTTGCCTCCTGGTTGGGGTAGCTGGACGTTCATGACCTCTGTCAACAGTAAATAAAATAAATTACATTCTTAGGATGATTAATTGATAAATGCAGTGATGTGCAGAGTTCAGTTGGAAATTACCTACAAATAATTAAGATAAATAGAGAAATGAAACAAACATCTCAACGACCAAAATAAAAATCACATATTTGGAAATAACATACACTGGGGAAAATAAGCATTAAACACACTGCCGATTTTTGCATATTTTCCCACCTACAAAGAATGGAGAGGTCTGTAATTTTTAATATGGGTACACTACAACTGTGAAATAATTAAATTGCATTATTTTGCATGAAATACATATTTGATCACCTACAAACCAGCAAGAATTCTGGCTCTCACAGACCTGTTAGTTTTTTATTTAAGAAGCCCTCCTATTCTACACTCATTAACTGTATTAATTTCTCCTGCGTGAACTCGCTACCTGTTTAAAAGACACCTGTCCACACACTCAATCAATCATATGCCAACCTCTCCACCATGGTCAAGACCAAAGAGCTGTCTCAGGACACCAGGGCCAAAATTGTAGATCTGCACATGGCTGGCTGCACATGGCTGGGATGGGCTACAGGACCATAGGCAAGCAGCTTTGTGAGAAGGCAACAACTGTTGGCACAATTATTAGAAAATGGAAGAAACACAGGATGACTGTCAATCTTCCTTGGTCTGGAGCTTCATGCAAGTTATCGCCTAGTGTGGTAAGGATAATTCTGAGAAAGGTCAGGAATCAGCCCAGAACTACATGGGAGAACCTGGTAAATGACCTGAAGAGAGCTGGGACCACAGTCTCAAACATTACTACTAGCAGCACACTACACTGTCATGGATTAAAATCTTGCAGGGCACCCAAGTATCCCTGCTCAGGCCAGAACATGTCCAGGCCTGTTTGCAGTTTGTCAGTGACCATCTGGATGATCCAGAAGAGGCACGGGAGATGGTCATGTGGTTACATGAGGACAAAATAGAACTTTTTGGTATCAACTCCAGTCGCCGTTTTTGGAGGAAGAAGAAAGATGAGTATAACCCCAAGAACACCATCCCAACCTTGAAGCATGGTGAGGGAAACATCATGCTTTGAGGTTCCTTTTGTGCAAAGTGGACATGATGACTCTACCTTATTGAGAGGAGGAAGAATGGGGTCATGTATCTCAAGATTTTGCCCATCAACTTCCTTCCCTCAGTAAGAGCATTGAAGATTGGTTGTGGCTGGGTCTTCCAGCATGAAAATGACCTGAAACACATGGCCAGTGCAACTAAGGAGTGGCTCTATAAGAAGCATTTCAAAGTCCTGGAGTAGCCTAGCCAGCTTACCTGAACCCAATAGAAAATATTTGCAGGAGGTTGAAACTCAATGTTGCCCAGCAACAGTCCCAAAATCCCTGCTGCATTGTGTGCAAACTTGGTCAAGAACTACAGGAAACGTCTGACCTCTGTAATTGCAAACAAAGGTTTCTGTACCAAATATTAAGATCTGTTTTTCTATTTATCAAATGCTTATTTAATGCAATATATTGCAAATCAATTATGTAAAAATCATACAATGTGATTACAGGATTTTATTTTTAGATTCTGTCTCTCACAGTTGAAGTGTACCTACGATAAAAATTACAGACCTCTCCATTCTTTGTAGGTGGGAAAACTTGCAAAATTGACCGTGTATCAAATATTTATTGTCTCCATAAGGATGGCTCTGTAAGAATACAGCAGAAATATGCCAGAAAAATAACCCCCTGCTATAGATGCTTCATTATTATTATTATTACTATGCTTCATTATTACTATTAATCTGACAATCGATCTGCTTCATCCTCAGGTATGTCCACTGGCTGTAGTACCATCACCCATCTTTCCTGACCCCACTCACTCTGTATCTGTCTGCTATTACTGTTATGTCCACTGGCTGCAATACCATCACCCATCTTTCCTGACCCCACTCATCCTGTGTATGTCTGCTATTACTTTTATGTCCACTGGCTGAAATACCATCACCCATCTTTCCTGACCCCACTCACCCTGTATCTGTCTGCCATTACTGTTGTTGTTTTTTTCTCCTCTGCATGTTTTCTCTCCTTAATTCCTTGATGCTAACACAGTTGGCTTTATCTGTCCATTTTGATCTGACTATTTCCTTTTGCATTTTCCCCTCTGACTTATAATTAATCCCCTCCTGTGTCTGTGATCAGTCTCCCTCCTGCCCCTCCCTCCTGATCACACATGGCCTATTTCATGTGCACTTAGCTTGTTACAAATGCAGAGTCGCAGGTCTGTCTCTATAAGGATGGCTCTGTAAGGATACAGCAGAAATATGCCAGAAATTAGCCAGAAGTGAACAGAAGGTACGACTAACCACTGTTATTAAATGTACTAAATTTCTTTCTCTTTCCTCCACACTTACTCTCTTCAAGCTGAGCTATGCTCTAACAGTTTTGGCTTGTTTACTTCTCACTCTCTTTTGATATCCACAAACCCCAGCACCCTCTAACCAAGTAAGAATCTCTCCTTCCCTCTTGCCCCCCACCTGACCTCATCTGCTGACCTGCTCCTCAACCTATGATATCTCCTAACAAAACACAAAACAAGCCTCCCACTCTCCTTCTCCCACCTGCTCTGTCTCTCTCTGCTTCTCCTCACTTCTGTCAACATATCTCCCAATCATGGACCCCCACATCTCATACCTCCAATTATTACCTCCTTATATCGCTGCCAATCCAATATACACACCCGAAAACTTGCCCACCTCAAATCCGTGCCCTTGACGCCCACCACCCTGCTCCCTCTCTCTCGATCACTCTGGAATGCCCGCTCCATCTGCATTAAACTCCACATGATTCATGACCTCTTAACCTCTAGTAATCTTGCCTTCCTTGGGCCTCACAGAAACATGGCTGACACCCTCCGACACAGCCTCCCCTGCTGCGCTATGTTACGGCGGCCTCCATTCACCCACACTCCTAGCCCTAGCAACAGACATGGTGGAGGAGTGGGCCTTCTTCTTTCTTCCAACTGTATCTTTAACCCAATCCCACCTCTACCCTCCCTTATCCTCCACTCTTTTGAAGTCCACTCTGTCCGCATCTACTCCACCTCCAACCTCCAAATGGCAATCATATACCGACCTCCGAGCCCGGCCACTGTCTTTATTGACCCATTCTCAACCTGGCTTCTTCAGTTTCTCTCTGCTGAAATTCCCACCATCCCATTGAAACCCACCAATCGGCAGCCTCCAAACTCCTGTCCCTTACTTCATCTTTTGGACTTACTCAGTGGTCCTCCTCAGCCACAACACAGACGGACACACGTTAGACCTGGTCTTCACCCGTCTCTGCTCCCTATCTAACTTTAGAACCTCCCCTCTACCTCTATCTGACCACCATCTACTCACTTTCTCATCCCTGTCCACCTCACCTGTCACCCATGTCCAGCAACAAGCGCACCCCCACAGAAACGTCACACATCTAGACACTCGCACACTCTCTGACTCTATTCTACCACTGGCATCCATAACCTCACTCCACGACACAAACACTGCCACTAGTTTCTACAATGCCACTCGTGCATCAGCCATCGATTCGGTCGCCCCTGTCATGCATAGCAGAGTGCAATGAATCAATAGACAACCCTGGCACAATAACATCACTAAAAAGCTTCGGCAAGTATCCAGAATTGCAGAACGACGTTGGAAGAAAACTCATTCACAAGATGATTTCACTGCACTCAAACAAGCAACACTTGCATTCATATCAGCTCTCAAGTCTGCTAAACAGGCCTACTTCACATCCCTTGTAGTTTCCTTATCCCACAACCCCAAACAGTTGTTCAACACTTTTAACTCCTTGCTCTGCCCACCACTGCCCCTTCCGACTTCCCTAATCTCTGCTGAGGACTTTGCCACGCACTTCAAAAATAAGACCAAACATGGCAAGTCTTTGTTGTCCAACCACCACAATCCCTTTGTATGCCAGATCAATGCCCTAACTGCATAACTTCCCTCTCCAAAATCACTGAAGGAGAGCTTGCTCATCTTCTCTCCAAATCACACCTCACCACTTGTGCACTTAACCACATCCCATCCCACCTCCTCCCCACCCTCACCACTACACTAATCCCATCCCTAACCCATCTCTTCAACCTATCACTAACTTCTGGTACTCTCCCCTCTGCTTTCAAACATGCCACAATCACACCTATCCTAAAAAAGCCAACCTTTGACCCGAGCGCTATGTCCAGCTATCACCTCATATCTTTGCTCCCATTTGCTTCCAAACTCCTTGAGCAGCACGTCCACACTGAACTTTCCTCTCACTTTGCATCTAACTCGCTCTTTGACAACCTACAATCTTGCTTCCATACCCACCATTCCACTGAGACTTCCCTGTCCAAACTTACTAACAACTCACTTACAGCCAAAGCTAACAGACAATTCTTTATACTCCTCTTTATAGACCTGTCCTCTGTCTTCGACACAGTTGACCACTGCCTCCTACTACAGATCCTCTCTTCCTTTGGTGTCAAAGACCTTGCCCTATCCTGGATCTCCTCATACCTTAACGACCGCACATTTAGCGTTTCCTACTCCCACACTACCTTTTCATCTCACCCTCTCTCTGTTCGTGTCCCTCAAGGCTCTGTCCTAGGACCCCTTCTCTTCTGAATCTATACCTTTGGCCTGGGACAACTCTTAAATTCCTATGGCTTCCAGTACCATCTTTATGCTGATGACACTCAGATCTACCTCTCTGGCCCAGATGTCACCTCTCTGCTCTCCAGAATCCTAGCCATATCAGCCATATCCTCCTTCTTCTCCTCTCGCTTCCTCAAACTCAATGTGGACAAACCTGAACTACTTATCTTTCTTCCATCTCGCATACCTTCCCTACCTGATCTATCTATCCCAATGAATTAATTCACACTTTCTCCTGTCCCGGTAATCCGCTGCCTCGGAATAACCCTTGACTCTGCCCTGTCCTTCAAACCGCACATCCAAGCTCTCGCCACCTCCTGTTGCCTCCAGCTCAAAAATATTTTCTGAAGCCGGACTTTCCTCAACCCTCACTCTACCAAAATGCTTGTGCATGCCCTAATCACCTCACAACTCGACTACTGCAACATCCTCCTCTGTGGCCTACCTTCTAACACTGTCGCACCCCTCCAGTCCATCCTTAACTCTGCTGCCCGACTAATCTCTCTCCTCGCTACACTCCTACTTCCCCTCTTTGAAAATCCCTTCATTGGCTCCCAATTTCCCAGCGTAACCACTAACACTGATCTACAAAGCCATCCATAGCCTTTCTCCTACGTATATTTTCGAACTAATCTTTCAATATCTTCCCTCACGTAATCTCCGGTCCTCCCAAGACCTTATTCTCTCCTCCACGCTTATTCGTTCCTCACCCAATCGCCTCCAAGATTTCTCCCAAATATCCCCCATACACTGGAATTCTATGCCCCAACACATCCGGTTATCCACCACATTTGGATTGTTCAATTAGAACCTGAAAACCCATCTCTACAAAAAAGCTTACAACCAGTAATGACCACATGGCCACCTCAACACCATCGGAGCTACTGCTACACTGACCTACTGTCTCCTTCCCCATAATTCTGTAGAATGTAAGCCCTCAACTGCAGAGTCCTCTTCCCTCTGTACCAGTCTGTCATTGTTAGTTTGTTTACTGTGATATTTGTATTTTAATGTAACCCCGTCTCATGTACAGCACCATGGAATTAACTGTCCTATATACTGTAAAATAATAATACTGTATAATCTATGATGTATTGAAATATGTTCCTACAAAATATCACCTACTAATGCAGTTAAAATAGAAATAATCATAAAAAGATGCATGCAAAAAGTGCATAAAAAACGCTGGTGTATTGGATTTATGCACATATGTGTGTACATACCCTATGGCCATGTTCATATGCAGCATTTTTTGCTGCCCTTTTTTTTCTGCTACCAAAACCTTCTCTCTTGACGGTAAAAAAGCTGCGTTCAAAATGCCCGTTTTTCATCATGTTTTATGCTGACGCTGACCAATCATAGGCAGAGATATATCGTTACATCTCACAAAATGAAAAAACTAAGCTTTGGTGGGGTGTGTTCTTTTTCTGTCATGTTCCTGCCTGCTTATGATTTGGCAAATCATACATGGAGAAGAAGTACACACCCAAGTGAAAACTCTGATTATACCCAATTCGACTTAATAAAAGTTAATACAGTAGGTGCCAAATACTTTGATTGCTAATATCTCTGCAATGGAGAGGTGAAATAAAAAAAAAAAAATGTTTTATTCCACTGCAGCCACTATTATATCCTTTATCTGGTTCGCCATGAAGGTCATCTTTAAGTGAATGCTGTACAAAACTTTTCCAACCCAAAATATCTATTCTCTAACTGGTCCAAAACCTAGCATGTAATTGTAGGTAGGTGAGCCGACTGGGGGGTGGTCAGTTTTCCTGCCGCGAACAGACTTGAGACATACACCGATGTGCATTCAACAGGTCCTCTTTATTGGCCGTCCTCTCGACGACCCGCAGCACCACACAGCAACTGCTCGACTCCGCACACAGGCTTGGGTACCTTCACTTCCTTCCTTTTCCTAATTGACGTCCCTCGTGGCTCTTTCACTGTGGCTGCCCTAGGCCTACCACCACAGCGCTTCACCCGTCCGAGTCCGTCCGTCTGGTACCCCTGGTCTTCTCTGTCCTGTGGCTCTCCTGTCAGGGCCACCCCCCTGACTGTCTTCCTCCTCAGTCCCTTCTGGAGCTTCTTCTCTGTCCATCTCTCCCTTCAGTCTTCTCCTCTCCTGAGCTCCTCTCCCTGGACTGGCTTGCTTCTGGAACTCTACCCCTTCTTATATTCCATCTCTGTGGGAATTCCCCTCTAGAGCTCCTGTAACCCCGCCCCCATGACTCTGCGGTTTCATTGCCTTAAGCTGATGTAAAGCCCTTTTCTCACTGCTCTCTGCTGCCATCTTGTGGCCAAACTACAGTATTACACCATCCTGCTCCTATTTCTAGTTGTCTCCCACCTTCATATCCAGCAGTCCACGTCAAGCACACTGTACATTACCCTCCTGCTGCAGACAGGTCCATAGGTCAGTCCACTTCCCCTACATAAATCATTGAAGCGACAGGCCACCTACCTGAAAGCAAAGCTTCTTTTGAGATCAGACGGCCCATGAGGGGTTCTGTACACCGCATTCTTGTCTGTACTGTCAGGGGAATTGGATGATAAGGAATAGCTTCTACTACTGTTAGATGTGTATGTCTTCCAATCCACCGGGGGAAGTGGACTTTGAGATCTGCTTACTATCAACGTTGTTTGAGTTTTATTGGGATTATCTGATCGAGGTGTTAAACGAGCTTTTATCTCATGAGTTGGGTTTAATAGCTTCTGCTGATTTCCTGATTTTGAAACTTGCTTGTGAGCTGTAGGAAAAAATGTTCCAAAAGAAGAAAACCATAAATATGCATCAAAATATTTATAACATAAATATTGTTAAGCAAGTAGATTATATATTTTGGTCTCACTTTGGCATTATGGTTTTACTAAAATATCAATAAATTAAAAGTAAAGCCACAATAAGAAGAATTAAAATTCCCTCAAAATTGAATAAACACAGCAAAAAAAGGGCAGCAGTGTTTGCTTGTAAGGGGTGTGGGGGCCAGTTTAGTGCCCTGCACTTCTTGCATACGTCCTTGGTGGAAGTGGTATATTTCATATGTCATGGAATATATATACAGTGTATATATATATATATATAGTGTATATCAATGTACCTATGTTCATATGCTGTAAAGATATAGGGAGAGTGTAGGACTTAGCCCAGTAGGGGGAGCAAAATAGAATAGAATGGGGATTAGTTAGACCAATAGGATTTTGTCTGGTTAGGAGGGGCTAGGAAAAGAGTAGTTGGGGAGCTTCCTGGAGTTAGTCAGTGTGAGCCAGGAGCAAGGACAGGACAGTCGTGTCCAGTGTGAACGTTTAAGCCGAGGAGCCCAGCAGTCCAGGGCCTTAATGCTGACAGTCACAAGTGGTGAAGAAATATCTTGGCAGCATCAGAATAGTAGCAGCTAACTTTGTGGGAACATCCCTAAATGTCCGAGGCCTACAGCCCAAGCCGTTTCTCGATTTCACCATTGGAGAGGGAAGCGGGCGGAGAACTCCTGAAGCGGGTTAGTCTGACTAAACTGGACGAGCTGAGTAAAATTGTTTTGTTGAAGATGAATCTGGACTCTGACTGTCATTGTGTGATGTTAAAGGAAAAGGACTCCCTGCAGTGTGAAATGGACTCCGACTTGCAAGTTATTGAACTACCGTGTGTTAATAGGGGGGAGGGCTAGGGTGTGCCAGTGCTGCCACTCTCAACCACGACTACACCCTGGCCTCCGTTTCACTTGGCATTGTATGGCAGGATCTGGGTACCTCGCATACTGAAAGTGGAGGTACCCTTACTATGGCAAAGATGGCAGAAAATGACGCAGAGACTGGGGACAACTCTAGCTCCGCCCCTTGTGGGCATCTTAACCTGAAAATTGTGTCAAACTCCATATGGCAGGGACAGTGGCCTGTGCCTGAGATGCATTCCCCGGTGAGCAGTGCCCACCCATGGCGGCAGGTGGAGGAAAGGACCCGGCCCGGAAGACTGTGGGGAGCATCTGATGTCGGGGATGAATCGCTCAACAGGTTCCCGCTACATGTTGGAGAGCAGTACCGGCGGCTGCCAGACCTGGAACGCAGTGCGTTGGAGAGCAGTATTGGCGGATGCCAGACCCGGAACGTCACGTACCTGAGGAGGTCAGCGATCTGGAAGAAGCTGCCCCAGAATAACCTGACCCAGAAGAGGTGGAACTGGAGGAGCCAGAGCCTGACCTGGAGCCTGGGCTGGAGGGCGCAGTAACTGTACCGGTTGAGTCTGACGGTGGCGGAGCGATCGCGGTCAGGATGCCAGAAGAGCGGGAGCGGGACGACGAGCATGTAGTGAGTGGAACTCGGTCCCACACCCTGGAGCGCAGACCCATCTTCAGCCATGCTCCGTCCCTGGATCCGTCAAACCGATACCAGGAAGGATAGGGTCCCTTCCCATCCCCTGGGCAGGCAGCATGGATCATGGGGGTGATAGAAGGAAAGAAGGAGAGAGATAGGCAGATCTGGGCTGAGCTGCGCCGACCAGGAGGGGGCACAATGGCTGGAGGGCGGACCAGCGGGTTGCTAGTACACACAAACCCGTCTCGCGGGCATGGCTTTATCCGAGAGGCCTACATCGATGACAAGGTGTATGTAAACGCCAGTTCCATCAAATTAAAGAGGCCCCTGAGGGAAGGAGACTGGGTCACCTTCTTCAAAGAAGATGGACCTCGGGGGTACTTTACTGTTGCGGTCACTCTGTTGCCCCCTGAGGATGACCCGGAACTGTGCGAGTGCCAGGAACGGGTGCAACCGTCCTCACGTTCCCTGCCTGTTACACGACCGGGCTCTGCATCTCCCCTATTGCTGACACTGGGGGATGTGACACCTGCGGAGGCGTTGGAACTACCGTCACCCCCTGGAGCATGGGCACGGAGCCCGATGTGGGACAGAGCGGAACAGGACGTGTGCCACCGGGACAGTGAGTGACTGTGGTCATTTAAAAGAAAAAGTTGTGCTTGCTGCACCTAGTAACCAAGTAAAAAATGGGACTGTTCTGCGTCCCTGGGGGCAGAGGAGCCCTGTAGCACCAAAACCTGGTGCGGACATGAGTGTGGCTGGTGCGGCCACAATTGAACGTTTAAGTGGAACACTGTTCTTCCCCTCCCCAAGTTTTGTTGCACTTGTTGCACATCCCCTGCTGGATTGCAGGATCCTGACCCTGAGGGGTTATATGCCCTTGGACTGAAATCAGACAATATGTGGCTGCTGCAAAGGACTGTATTTTAGTTTGCTTAACCTGAACTTTATCCCTAAGAGCAGCATACGTGCGCTAAAGGGCAATACTCTGTGCAAAGGAGGAAGGGGGAAGAACTCAAATAGGAGGACCTGATGAATGAGCTGGGTCAATTTAATGTGAAGTGTGTATGTGTTCGGGCCATGGAGGACTGTGACCCAGCGCCTGCCCAAAGCATATTGCTGGCCAAAAGGTCAGAGGTAAATGTTAAAAAAACGGACTCTTATGTAGAGGAAAGAGACTATTAGTACCGTTAAGATACGTTTTAACAAGAAAAAAAAGTGTGTCTTTTATTAAAAGTTGTGTACTTCCGGCACTGTATGGTCGAGGACAACCATATTTTAGGTGGGAGGAGTGTAATGGGTGTAGGGGCCAGTTTAATGCTCTGCACTTGCATATGTCCCTGGAGGAAGTGGTATATTTCATATGTCGTGTAATGGATATATATTGTGCATTGCAATGTACCTATGTTCATGTGTTGCAAAGATATAGGGATAGTGTAGGACTTAGCCCAGTAGGGGGAGCACTATAAATAGAATAGAATGGGGATTAGTTAGACCATTAGGATTTTGTCTGGCTAGGAGGGGATTGGAAAAGAGTAGTTGGAGGAGCTTCCTGGAGTTAGTCAGTGTGAGCCGGGAGCAAGGACAGGACAGTCATGTCCAGGGTGAACGTTTAAGCCGAGGAGCCCAGCAGTCCAGGGCCTTAGAGCTAGCAGACACACAATGTGGAGGAATATCTTGGCAGCATCAGAATGGTAGCAGTTAACTTCATGGAAACAACCCTAAACATCTGAGGCCTACGGCCTGGTAAGAAATGGAAGAGACATTTCTTGACTTCACCTTTGGAGAGGGGAGTGGGCAGGGAACTCCTGAAGTGGGTTAGTCTGACCAGTAAGTAAGCTGCTGGATCGGCAGATCCGGTAGATATTCTTGGAGGAGTGAGGGACAGTACAGGGAATGGTGATATTCTGCGAAGAATCTTGTGCTGCTTCTATGACTAAACTGAATGAGCTGAGTAAAATTGTTTTGTTGAAGATGAATCTGGACTCTGACTGTTATTGTGTGATGTTAAAGGAAAAGGACTCCCAAGAGTGTTAGATGGACCCTGACTTGCAAGTGAGTGAACTACTGTGTGTTCAGGGCCGGTTTTAGGCAAAGTGGGGCCCTAGGCAAAGTTTAAAATGGGGCCCCAAATGCTAACATATTGCACATCACACAGAAGCATTTCAATTGTATTTACATGTGCTGAGTTCAGGCCGCTAAATGAGTGTGATCGATAATATTGAAGTCACTTGTTTCCCATTCTTTCCACCATCTGAGAAAGAATGATGGGGACAGAACAATCACTAATGGATCACTAACAGATCACCATACAGTATCATGTTATCAGCAGCACATCTACAGTTTACGCCCCATAGTCCTCCATATAATATAATGTGCCCCATAGTCCTCCATATAGTATAATACACTCCTCATAGCTCTCCATATAGTATAATACACTCCTCATAGTCCTCCATATAGTATAATACACTGATCATAGCCCTCCATATAGTATAATACACTCCTCATAGTCCTCCATATATTAAAATACACTGCTCAGTCTTCCATATAGTATAATACACTCCTCATAGTGCTCCATATAGTATAATACATCGCCAGTCATCCATGTAGTACAATTCATTTCCCATAGTATAATGCACCCCATAGTTCTTCACATAGTATATAATGTATTCCCCATAGTGCTTGATACAGTATAATGCAGCCCACAAAGTATAATGCAGCCACCCCACAGAGTATAATGCAGCCCCACCATACAATATAATGTAACCATCCATACAGTAGAATATAATGCAGCCCACCCTTAGAGCATAATGCAGCTACCCCACAGAATCTAATGTAACCCCCCATAGAATTTAATGCAGCCCCTCCATAGAATATATGGCAGCCCCCTCATAGAGTATAATGCAGCCCCCCATAGAATATAATGCAGCCCCTTATATAGTATAATGTAGCCCCTCCATAGAATACAATGTAGCCCTCCTCATATAGTACTGTATAATGCAGCCCTAGTAGAATATAATGTAGCCCCCTCATAAAGTATAATGCAGCCCCATACAATATAATATAGCCCCCCATAGAATATAATGCACCCCCCATAGAATACAAGGTAGCCTCCTCATATAGTATAATGTAGCTCCTCAGAGTATGATGTAATCACCCCCATAGAATATAATATATATAATACAGTCCCCCATAGAATATAATGTAGCCCAAATAGAATATAATACAGCCCACCTCCCCATAGAATATAATGTAGCCCCCCACATTGTATAACACAGCCTCCCCCATAGAATTTAATGTATAATGTACCACCCATGGTATATAGCACAGCCGCATAGTATATAACACAGCCCCACATGTATATAGCACAGCACCACATGGTATAAAGCACAGCCCACATGGCATACAGCACAGCCCCACATGGTATATAGTACAGCACCACATGGTATATAGCACAGCCCCACATGGTATATAGCACAGCCCCACAAGGTATACAGCACAGCCCCCCTCCCCCAGCACAGCACCATGGTATACAGCACAGCCCTACATGGTATACAGCACAGCCCCCCTCCCCCAGCACAACAGCACCATGGTATACAGCACAGCCCCCCAGCACAACACCATGGTATACAGCACAGCCCCCCAGCACAGCACCATGGTATATAGTATAGCCCCCAAGCACAGCATTATATACAGCACAACCCCCCAGCACAGCCCCATCGTATACAGCACAACCCCCCCAGCACAGCCCCATGATATACAGCACAGCTTCCCCCAGCAGAGCCCCCCCAGCACAGCACCATGGTATACAGCACCCCCTCCAAGCACAGCACCATGGTATACAGCACCCCCAGCACAGCCCCATGTTATACAGCACTCCCAGCACAGTCCCATGGTATACAGCACCCCCCTGCTCAGTCCCATGGTATACAGCACAGCCCTCCAGCACAGCACCATGGTATAAAGCCCAGCACAGCATCATGGTATACAGCACCCTGTTATGAATGAGTCACCGTAGGAGGCAAAAACAGAAATACTAGCTAAGTCCAGAAAACCAGAGAAGTTGGCAGCTATCGGATTGCAGACCCCTGAACCTAACAACAACAACTAGCAGTAGCCGTGGGGGGTTCCTACGGTGCCCTAGACCCCTCAATCACAGCCGGAGAACTACATAGCCTAAAGACAGAAAGGGAAATCTAAACTGCCCCAGAGCAGACCCCAAAGCAATAGGCAGCCCCCAACATATGACGGTGAAGCAAGATGAAAAAATACTCACACAGATAGAAATTAAGGCTGAGCAAATGATGGGGCCCCAGCTAACTAAATAGGACAGAATAGAAAAGCTGCTGTCTGCAATCCGCCAAAACCCTCTCAAAAACAAGAGCCAACAGACGGATAGGGAAAAAAGCCCTGAAGATGCTAGGCTTCAAAAAGACTATATCAGTACTCAGGTATTATCTGAAGACAGAGCAAAAAGGAATTCAGCTCACCCAGAAGGGAAAGGCAGAAATCCAGAAAAACAAGGCAAAACAAAACCAAAACAAAAATGCAAAAAGTAGAGCAGAAAACTTAGCTTTTGAGGAGCAGGAATCAGACTGGTCTCCAAGAATCCCTCAGAGTAATCACCCGCAAGGCAGAAGGGCGTCAGTTGCCTTATATCCAGTCAGCAATCCCAGTCACCCAGTCATCATCATTCTGCTCAACTGCTTTGTAATCAGCCTCACTACCTTCCTTCACCAGAAGAGGGAGTTCATCAGACCTCAATGGTGAAGGGGAAAATGAACTCACAACAGTACCTCCCCCTTGAGGAGGAGTCACCGAACCCTCATCCACGCCACCAGGGCGATCAGGGTGAGCCCGATGAAAGGCACGCACCAATCTTTTGGCATGAATATCAGAGGCAGAGACCCAGGAATTATCCTCCTGACCATAACAATTCCACTTAACCAAATACTGGAGTCTCCGTCTAGCCAGACGGGAATCCAGTATCTTCTCTACCTCATATTCCATGTTACCTTCAACTAATACAGGGTCCGGAGGTGCCACCCCAGGAACAACTGGTTCTACAAACCTCTTCAACAAGGACTTATGAAACACATTATGAATTTTAAATGTGACAGGAAGAGCCAAACGAAAAGAGACCGGATTAATAATCTCCAAAATCTTGTAAGGTCCAATAAATCTAGGCTTAAACTTAGGAGAAGCCACCTTCATAGCGATATTTTTTTATGATAACCAAACCACATCACCAACCTTAAACTGGGGACCAATGGTCCTATGTCGGTTGGAAAACCGCTGGGCCTTTTCCCGGGAGAGAGATAACTTATCCACCACTTGGTCCCAGATCTGGTGCATTCTCTCCACCACAGTGTCAACACCTGGGCAGGCAGAAGGCTCCACCTGCCCTGAAGAAAATCGAGGATGAAACCCAAAGTTACAAAAAAAAGGTGACATCAAAGTGGCAGAACTAGCTCTATTATTTAAAGCAAATTCGGCCAAGGGCAAAAATGAAACCCAATCATCCTGATCAGCGGAAATAAAACATCTCAAATACGACTCCAAGGTCTGGTGTCATGTCGGACGCTATTCACACCACAGCGTCCGGCAGGCAGAGGTAGTTCCACCTCCGTCCACTATAGCCTCAGTGGCGCCGGCTTGATTTTCTCAGGCTATCGGGGGTTAATCTAGCTGGAGATCAGGTTGGATGTTTGGTCACGCCCACGGTCTTTAAATAGTCATGCTGGCCTATGGGCGTCGCCGATTATAGCTTGTGTTTCATACCAAGTGGTTCCGGTCTGGAGTGGAGGTGTTGGAGAGAGAGAGATTCGTATCTGGTGGCGTATGATCCGTTGTTACCTTTTCCCCTTCCCATATTTTTGTTTTGTTGTGCCCTGTTCACATTACTGTATAGTCCTGAGCGATATACATCCATGCGCCTACTTCTCCAAGAAGCTGTCGCCGGCCGAACGGAATTATGATATCGGCAACAGGGAGTTGTTGGCCATCAAATTGGCTTTTGAGGAGTGGCGACACTTCTTGGAGGGGGCGGCTCACCAGGTCACAGTCATCACCGACCATAAGAACCTGCTCTATCTGGAGTCGGCCAAGCGTCTGTCTCCTAGGCAGGCTCGATGGGCATTGTTTTTTACACGTTTCAATTTTCTGGTGACTTACCGTCCCGGGGCTAAAAACACCAAGGCGGATGCCTTGTCTAGGTGTTTTCCGGGGGAGAACCTCGGGAAGAGCCGGTACCCATCCTCCAGGAAGGTGTAGTGGTCTCGGCTCTCACGACGGAGGTAGAGGCGGAGATTGCCGAGGCCCAAGAGGAGGTACCGCCAGGACTTCCCGCCAACAAAATCATTTGTACCCCTTCATCTTCGTCTTAAGGTGTTGAGGGAACACCACGACTCAGTACTGGCTGGTCATCCAGGGGTTAAGGGCACCTTAGAGCTGGTATCGCGTCGTTTCTGGTGGCCCAAAATCCGGCAGGACGTGGTCTCGTACGTGGCAGCTTGCATCACGTGCACTAGGGCCAAGTCGCCCCGAGCCTGTCCTGCTGGCACTCTACAGCCTCTGGGGGTACCTAATAGGCCATGGACAGAAATCTCCATGGATTTTATCACTGACTTGCCAGCCTCGGCGGGGAACACGGTCATCCTGGTGGTGGTAGACCGATTTTCAAAGATGGCGCATTTTGTGTCGTTGCCTTCCTTGCCCAATGCAAAGACGTTGGCTCAGGTGTTTGTGCAGGAGGTGGTCAGACTCCACGGAGTTCCGTCGGACATAGTATCTGATAGGGGAACTCAATTTGTGGCGAGGTTTTGGAAAGCTTTTTGCTCACGTTTGGGGATCAAGTTGTCACATTCATCGGCGTTTCATCCACAGTCAAATGGTCAAACTGAGCGCATGAACCAAAATCTGGAGCAGTATTTACGATGCTTTGTGTCCGACAACCAAGAGGAGTGGTCTACTTTCCTTCCTCTGGCCGAGTTCGCGTTAAAGAGTCATTGGGAGAGTCTCCGTTCTTTTGTGTTTACGGTCAACATCCTCAATTTTGTACCTTACGTCAGGGTGACTCGGGGGGCGTCCCGGAGGAGGACCAGCTAGGAGCTCAATTATCTTCGGTCTGGAGGAGGGTGAAACAGCGATTATTGAGCATGAGTGCAAGGTACAAACGGGTGGCTGACAGTAGACGGGTGCCAGGTCCGGACCTGTGTGTGGGTGAATGGGTGTGGTTAGCGACTAAAAACATAAAACTCAAAATTCCATCTTTAAAATTGGGTCCAAGGTTTATTGGGCCTTTTAAGATTGCTGCCATCATTAACCCAGTTGCTTATCGGTTGGAACTTCCTGCGGTATACAAGATACACAACGTGTTTCACAGGGCTTTATTGAAAAAGGTGGTAGGCTCTGTGGACACGACGCCGATGCCACCTCCGGTCATGGTGGATGGCGATTTAGAGTTTGAGGTCTCCAAGGTAGTGGACTCTTGAGTAGTGCGCCGTACTCTTCAGTATTTGGTACACTGGCGGGGGTATGGTCCAGAGGAGAGGTCTTGGGTACCAGCCTCGGACATACATGCGGATCGGCTTGTCAGTTCTTTTCACCGTCGTCATCCGGACAAGCCGGGTCCTATGAGTCTTGAGGGCCCTGGGGTCCCTCGTAGAAGACGGGGTGCTGTCATGTCGGACGCTATTCACACCACAGCGTCCGGCAGGCAGAGGTAGTTCCACCTCCGTCCACTATAGCCTCAGTGGCGCCGGCTTGATTTTCTCAGGCTATCGGGGGTTAATCTAGCTGGAGATCAGGTTGGATGTTTGGTCACGTCCACGGTCTTTAAATAGTCGTGCTGGCCTATGGGCGTCGCCGATTATAGCTTGTGTTTCATACCAAGTGGTTCCGGTCTGGAGTGGAGGTGTTGGAGAGAGAGAGATTCGTATCTGGTGGCGTATGATCCGTTGTTACCTTTTCCCCTTCCCATATTTGTGTTTTGTTGTGCCCTGTTCACATTACTGTATAGTCCTGTGTGTATGCGGCGCGGTGCAGTTTAAGTTCTCCCCGTCTGTCATTACTGTGTTGGGCTTTGGTGGTTTGTCTCCTCACTGGGTGGAGGGTGGAGGGTTAAGCTTAGGGCTGAGCAGGAGATAAGGAAAGGTTGGAGGCTCAGGCATTTGCACCATCAGCAAAAACCCTGGGTTGAGGGTCAGACAGGGTTTCCCCTAGTTAAAGGGACACCACAGGGGCCCCGGGTATTTCAGCCTTAGTTGACCTAAGCCCCGCGTGACATCTGGTTTGTTCTCTCCGTCTGCCCATTGGTCTGAGGGTGAAAAGCAGAGGAGAAGGACAACTGAATTCCCAGCTTGGAACAGAAAGTCCTCCAAAATCTAGACACAAATTGAACTCTTCTGTCAGATACAATGTTCTCAGGAATCCCGTGCAAGCGAACCACCTGTTGCAAAAACAGGGGCACCAACTCAGAGGAAGATGGCAACTTAGGGAGTGGTACAAGATGAACCATCTTAGAGAACCTATCACAAATCACCCAAATAACAGTCATTCTCTGAGAGACAGGCATATCAGCGATGAAATCCATTGAAATATGGGTTCATGGCCTCTTGGGGACAGGCAAAGGCATCAACAACCCACTAGAGCGAGAACACGATTTAGACCGGGAGCACGTCCCACAGGACTGCACAAAATTCCTGACATCACGAGACAAGGAGGGCCACCAAAAAGAGCGAATCACTAGATCTCTAGTACCAAAAATACCTGGATGACCAGCCAATGCAGAGCAATGAACTTCAGACATCACTCTCTTCTTCCACTGGTCAGGAACATAGAACTTTCCACTGGGACAATGCTCAGGTTTGTCCTCCTGGAACTCTTCCAGAACACGTCTCAAATCGAGCGAGATGGCAGAAAGAACTACCCCTTCGCCTAACATGGTAGCAGGCTTGGTCACCACAGGAGAATCAGCAAAGAAGCTCCTAGAGAGGGTGTCTGCCTTGACATTCTTAGTGCCAGGAAGAAAAGAGACCACAAAATCAAAACGTGTAAAAAACAAGGCCCACCTAGCCTGTCTAGGGTTCAAGCATTTGGCCGACTCCAGGTAAATCAAATTCTTGTGGTCAGTGGGGACCACGACTTGGTGTTTAGCTCCCTCCAACCAATGTCTCCACTCCTCAAATGCCCATTTCATGGCTAACAGTTCCCGATTCCCCACATCATAGTTACGTTCAGATGGAGAGAATTTTCGGGAAAAGAAAGCACAGGGATTCATTTTAGATGTTACAGGATCCTTTTGGGACCAAACAGCTCCTGCACCAATCTCAGAAGCGTCCACCTCTACCTGGAACGGGAGTGAGACATCAGGTTGCAGCAAAACCGGGGCAGAAGTGAATATTCGCTTCAGCTCCTGAAAGGAAAAAACAGCCTCCGGAGACCAATTTAACACATCAGCACCCTTTTTAGTCAGATCAGTCAATGGCTTGGCAATACTAGAAAATTTTGCTATAAATTTCCGATAAAAATTAGCAAAACCCAAAAACTTCTGGAGGGCCTTCAAAGAAGTGGGCTGAACCCAATCATAAATGGCCTGTACCTTGGCCGGGTCCATTTCAATAGTTGACGGAGACAAAATAAATCCCAAAAATGAAATCCTCTGTACCCCAAAAAGGCATTTCGATCCTTTGACATACAGGGAATTCTCCCTCAAGATCCGGAACACAGTCCGAACATGTTCCACATGAGAATCCCAATCCTTGGAGAAGATCAAAATATCATCCAGATAGATAATCAAAAATTTATCCACAAAGTCTCGGAAAATGTCGTTCATGAAGCACTGGAAGACAGAAGGGGCATTAGTGAGCCCAAAAGGCATCTCCAGGTACTCAAAATGTCCCTCCGGAGTATTAAACGCCGTCTTCCATTCATCCCCATTCTTAATGCGGATAAGATTATACGCCCCCCCTGAGGTCAAGCTTGGTAAACCAGCAAGCACCTTTAACTCTGGAGAATAGATCCAAAATCAGGGGTAACGGATACTGATATTTAATAGTAATTTTGTTGAGGGCACGATAATCAATACAAGGCCTTAATGAACCATCCTTTTTGGCCACGAAAAAAAAAACGGCACCTAAGGGTGAAGAGGATGGTCTAATATGACCCTTCTCCAACGCCTCCTTAATATAGGATCGCATATCCTCGTGCTCGGGTACAGATAAATTGAAGAGCCGACCCTTAGGAAATTTACACCCCGGGCTCAGTTCAATTGCACAGTCATAACTCCTATGAGGAGGCAAAGACGCAGACTCATTCTCACTAAATACATCATAAAAGTCCGCCAAATAGTCAGGAACATCATGCAACTGAGGAGAGGTGGAAAAAACCGGAGCCTCACTAAGGGCACACCGACAACCCCAACTCACCACAGACACAGATTTCCAATCCAAAACTGGATTATGAATTTGCAACCAGGGAAACCCCAGAACAATGGTATCATGCAAATTATGCAACACCAAAAATTTGCAATTTTCTTGATGGTCTGGGGTGACCCGCATTACCACCTGGGTCCAAACTGAGGTTTATTTTTCGCCAAAGGAGTAGCATCAATCCCCCTCAAAGGGATAGGCGTCCGCAGAGGTGTCACTGGAAATCCACAACGTTTAGCAAAATCCAAGTCCATTAGATTCAGGGCTGCTCCCGAATCCACAAAAGCCTTGGCGGAAAATGTGTACAGGGAGCAGATCAGAGTAATTGCCAGAAGAAACTTAGGTTGAACACCACCCACAGAAAACATGTGTGCAAAACGTTTCTCTCGTTTAGGACAGACAGAAATAATATGCGAGGCATCTCCACAAAAAAAACACAGCATATTACGCCTTCTGAACTCCTGACGTTGCTCCCTGGACAAAACTCTATCACATTGCATAGGTTCAGACACTTGTTCAACAGGTGGCAACACCTCTCGTGCAGTCCTGCGGTCACGTAAACGCCGGTCAACCTGAATGGCTAATGACATAGAATCGTCAAGACCAGAGGGAACAGGAAATCCCACCATAGTATCTTTTACGGCTTCTGACAAATCCTTCCGAAAGAGAGTTGCCAAGGCATTATCATTCCAGGTAGTAAGGACCGCCCACTTTCGGAATTTTTGACAGTACAATTCTGCAGAATCTGGACCCTGGCTCAATGCCAACAGGGTCTTTTCAGCCTGATCGATAGCATTAGGTTCGTCATACAACATCCCCAAGGCTTGAAAAAATGCGTTCACATTAGTCAGAATAGGATCATCTGGTTTCAAAGAAAACGCCCAATCCTGGGGATTGCCACGTAGCAAAGAGATGACAATTTTAACCTGCTGCGCGGAGCTCCCTGACGAGTTAGGCTTCAAGGCAAAAAATAATTTACAATTATTTTTGAAATTCAAAAATTTAGACCGATCCCCAAAAAACACATCGGGAGTAGAGATCTTTGGTTCAGCAGCATGTGAATGAGCAAGGTAGGCGGAAATTCCCCGCACTTCCACAGCGAGCTGCTCCACACGATCAGACAATTGCTTTATCTCCATTGAGAGAAAAAAAAAAATTCCACCTACGGCCTCAGAGATATAGAGGAAAAAATATACACACTTTTTTTTTTTTTTTTTTTTACAATTCTTTCCTGCTATTGAGTACCCTAGGATCTGCGGTATGGTGGGTGATTCTGTTATGAATGAGTCACCGTAGGAGGCAAAAACAGAAATACTAGCTGAGTCCAGAAAACCAGAGAAGTTGGCAGCTATCGGATTGCAGACCCCTGAACCTAACAACAACAACTAGCAGTAGCCGTGGGGGGTTCCTACGGTGCCCTAGACCCCTCGATCACAGCCGGAGAACTACATAGCCTAAAGACAGAAAGGGAAATCTAAACTGCCCCAGAGCAGACCCCAAAGCAATAGGCAGCCCCCAACATATAATGACGGTGAAGCAAGATGACAAAACACTCACACAGATAGAAAGATAGGCTGAGCAAATGATGGGGCCCCAGCTAACTAAATAGGACAGAATAGAAAAGCTGCTGTCTGCAATCCGCCAAAACCCTCTCAAAAACAAGAGCCAACAGACTGATAGGGAAAAAAGCCCTGAAGACGCTAGGCTTCAAAAAGACTATATCAGTACTCAGGTATTATCTGAAGACAGAGCAAAAAGGAATTCAGCTCACCCAGAAGGGAAAGGCAGAAATCCAGAAAAACAAGGCAAAACAAAACCAAAACAGAAATGCAAAAAGTAGAGCAGAAAACTTAGCTTTTGAGGAGCAGGAATCAGACTGGTCTCCAAGAATCCCTCAGAGTAATCACCCGCAAGGCAGAAGGGCGTCGGCTGCCTTATATCCAGTCAGCAATCCCAGTCATCCTCATTCTGCTCAGGTGCTTTGTAATCAGCCTCACTACCTTCCTTCACCAGAAGAGGGAGTTCATCAGACCTCAATGGTGAAGGGGAAAATGAACTCACAACAGCACCCCCTCCCAGCACAGCACCATGGTATACAGCACAGTCCCTCCAGCAGAGCCCCATGGTATACAGCACCCCTCCCTCAGCACAGCCCCATGGTATACAGCACAGCCCCCCCAGCACAGCCCCCCCAGCATCCTTACCTTCTCCTCATGCCCATGCTGCTCCCAGCTCTTGTCTCCTCTCCTGCTCTGCCTGGCTCACAGTGAGCTCGCGATGATGTCATCGCGCACCCACTGTGTCAGAGGCAGAGCGGGGAATGATGGGAGAGGGCGCGTCAGCTGACGCTCTCTCCTCCATCATTGCGGCGGTGGGGGTCAGTCGGCGCTGGGGGCAGGCGGCATCGGGGGGAGTTGACGCTGGGGGCAGGTGGGCCCCCCTGCTTCCCAGGGGCCCCATAGCGGGAGTGGAGAGTGGGGGCCCTAGGCAGCTGCCTGGTCTGCCTGCCCCTAACGCCGACCCTGTGTGTGTTAATAGGGCGGAGGGCTAGGGTGTGCCAGTTCTGCCACTCTCAACCACGACTACCCCCCTGGCCTCCATTTCATACCTGCTGAGGTCTCAGAACTAATCTCAGCACACAGGAAGCAGCAAATCCTTATAATAAAGATGGCAGCAACACTGGTGCAAAATACAGGTGAGACAACCACTTACAGCATACCAATTCATGGAGGGTGTGAGTGCTTAGTATTAGATTGCACAGAAGCGGCTTGTTTAGGGCGCTGGTCACACACAGGAAGTTTACAGCATCTGGTTTATAGCCTATTAGTGACGCCATACTATTAGATCAGGCGGGCTACCCAGCACTATCTAAGGCAAGGTTCACATTTGTGGCTGGGCGGGATGCGGAGGGCTGCGGACGACCTCCGTGAAGCTCCACCCACAGCCGCGCCTCCTCCGGTCAGCGCCGCCTATGGCCGCATACTTCTGCATGCAGCCTGCATACCCTATCTTTAGCATTGGGTACGCAGGTCGTGCTGCAGTATGCAGATGCCTCCGCATGCGTTGTTTTGATGATGCGACAAAAAACAAATTCCAACATGGTGCGTTTGACGCGGGTCACCACATCATCAAAGCGACACATGCGGAGGCATCTGCATACTGCAGTACGACCTGCGTACCCCATGCTAAAGATAGTGTATGCAGGCCGCATGCAGAAGTATGCGGCCATGGGCGGAGCTTCACAGAGGACGTCCGCAGCCCTCCACAGCTCGCCCAGCCATAAATGTGAACCTAGCCTTAGTGCACCCCATGAGGACAGACACCTTAGCTTACAATGCCAACTCTGATGGGCTTGGCTGTACCTGAGACCTGGGCGGGTAAACACTGTTGCACCTTTTTTGCTGTGTTTATTCTAAAATATCAATAACAGTTGTGGTCAGTCACATTTTTCGAGATGAAACCTTCCTTCTATGTCTGCACTCCACTGACAACTCTCACTTCATAAATGCTGGTTATTCAGCTGTCCATATGAGTTTTTCAACTAAACTGACCTGACAGGCAGGATATTGGCACCGGCATCTAACAGGCAGGATATTGGCACCGACATATAACAGGCAGGATATTGGCATCGGCTTCTAACAGGTAGGATATTGGCACCAGCATCTAACAGGCAGGATATTGGATCTGGCGTCTAACAGGTAGGATATTGGCACCAGCATCTAACAGGTAGGATATTGGCACTGGCATCTAACAGGCAGGATATTGGCATCGGCATCTAACAGGCAGGATATTGGCACCAGCATCTAACAGGTAGGATATTGGCACCGGCATCTAACAGGCAGGATATTGGCACCAGCATCTAACAGGTAGGATATTGGCACCGGCATCTAACAGGCAGGATATTGGCATCGGCATCTAACAGGCAGGATATTGGCACCGGCATCTAACAGGCAGGATATTGGCACCGATATATAACAGGCAGGATATTGGCACCAGCACCTAATAGGCAGAATATTGGCATCGGCATCTAACAGGTAGGATATTGGCACCGGCATCTAACAGAGGATATTGGATCTGGCATCTAACAGGTAGGGTGTTGGCATCGGCATCTACCAGGAAGGATATTGGCACTGGCATCTAACAGGTAGGATGTTGGTACCGGCATCTACAGGCAGGATATTGGCACCGGCATCTAACAGGCAGGATATTGGCACCAGCATTTAACAGGTAGGATGTTGGTACCGGCGGCATCTAACAGGCAGGATATTGGCACCAGCATCTAACAGGTAGGATGTTGGTACCGGCATCTACAGGCAGGATATTGGCACCGGCATCTACAGGCAGGATATTGGCACTGGCACCTAATAGGCAGGATGCTGGCACCGGCATCTAACAGGCAGAATGTTGGCACCGGCATCTACAGGCAGGATATTGGCACTGCCATAAGTATAAAATTGGATCCACCCAATGTTCCTTTTATATCAAACTGCTGTTGGATCACATACACATATGCTCTTCCCTTGGCAATTTCACAGACCAAAAACGAGATTCTGTATTAAAGGGAACCTGTCATGTTGTCTGATCTGTAGACATCATTGTATGGAGAAGAAGCTGAGCAGAGCGATATAAAAAATTTGCCACGGGCGATGGAAACATCCAAATGACAAGCCACAACGGAATATGGAATGCTGGTTTATCGTCAATGGGAGTCACTCCGACTCCTTCTTCATGACAACTACAAATGAAAAAAAATATGATATATAGGTTTGTTGGAAAAGACTCAGTATAACCTACTTTGTATTCATGGAAATCCCTGGTGTGTGTATACATGAGTCCAGTGGGCGGTCCTACTCAGCGACTGACAGCAATCTCTGCATGCACAATCAGACAGGGAAGACTGCCAATCACTGAATAGGACCGCCCACTGGACTCAGATGACTACACACATTAGGCATAATGAAATACAAGGTTTATGGAAACTCTTCTCACAAACTGTGTACTAATCTGATCCTCTCCTCCAGCTCTGGAACATCCTGCCTGCAGATCAGATACTGTTGTCAACATGACAGGTTCCCTTTTAGGATAAAAAAAACAACTTCAAAGAGTTTTTTTATTAAAATAGTGAGCGTTGTCACATTGTGATTAATATTGTTATTACTTCTATGCTCTCAGATAATATAACAAGAAATAAGATATGCTTTGCTTACACATCTTGTACGCAATTCATTTCTTTAATTACTGTCTAGATTATACCATGCGCCATGCATTCCTGACGGCAAGTGGCCCCCCGCCCGCTCAGGGCCCCGGCACTTGCCCGGGTGCTGACGCCGGCCCTGGTTCCCATGCTGTATGAAGGGGACAGTATGAATCCTGGCATTCGCAGAAGGTTCGCATACTAAATAAACCTGAGCGGTGAACAGTTAATGTCTCCCAAGAAGCCAGGAATAGAATCTGCAGAATTGGAGACATAATGTCACAAGTATCAGGCACAAGTGACATTACAGTAAAGAGGTAATGGACCGTGCCAAGACTTGATTGTCTCTCATACCTTGTCTAGCAGAATAGAGCGGGCTGCTGGCAGCGTTCCAGTAAGTCATGAGTGACAGCAGTAGGGTGCGCATGAAACGAGGCATTTCAGGTGACTGATGCTAGAGATCGATTAGATGGGCTCAGTGAAGCAACCTGTCATAACCACCGCACAACGATGACCTAGCTCAAGTCATTGCTTTTCAAAGGCTCTGACAGGTAATTGCTGGGTCTGTATATAAGAGATGCATTTATGATTTATTTATTTTGCTTATAAAACACAAAGTATCTCTTACATATGAAAAGTGCCTTCTTGGGGTTGTTTTCTCATTTAGAATAGCGCAACTATTTTGATACCCCATACAAATAGCAAACTAAAATTATATTTTATTATGGCAAGGATATAGGGTCTGTCAACTATTGCTATAATTAATCATAAATTGAATTTTAATATGTGGGTCTCAATGTTATATAGTTGGCCTGTGTATGTACATGTAGGCCACACTTCAAGAGGAGTTGAAGTCAATGTATGAAGACCCTGAAAGACTAGAAGCAATGGGATGAAACTGAATGGGAGGAGACACAGATTAGATATCAGAAAAAAACTTTTTGACAGTTAGAGTGATCAATGAGTGGAACAGGCTGCCACGAGGTGAGTTCTCCTCCAATAGAAGTCTTCAAACAGAGGCTGGACAGACATCTGTCTGGGATGATTTCGTGAATCCTGCTTTGAGCAGGGGGTTGGACCAGATGGCCCAGGAGGTCCCTTCCAACTCTACAATTCTATGATTCTATTATACACATCTATAATATAATGCTAGGAGCGTCACTCTGAAGCCTTTATAGACTGCGCAAGCGCGACACACCTGCGCAGTCTGGACCCCACAGAGTTACACATCCGGGGATGAGGATCGTGGCCCAGGAGATCACGGTATGAGTAAGCACTGAACGCATACCGCGATCACCGGCACAACAACATACCTATCCGGTATTGCCGTGGGGTCTCTTCGGGCTAGAAGCCAGGACATGAATCCTCCGTCGAAAATGGTGCATGTGTATAGCGCACTTCAGGCACCATTTTAATGGTAGGCGGAAATTATTGAAATAAGGTCGTGATGTCAGGAGAGGGCAGGCTGTGTTGCTGGAATCGGCGCGTGCGCAGATGGGGACGCAGAATGAGAGCACCACATGACAGGATGGGGGCGCAGAATTGGAGTAGCACATACCAGAATGGGGACGTAGGATGGGAGCACCACATGACAGCATGGGGGGGCAGGATGGGAGTATGACAGGATTGGGGCACAGGATGGGAGCACCACATGACAGCATGGGGGGGCAGGATGGGAGCATGACAGGATTGGGGCACAGGATGGGAGCACCACATGACAGCATGGGGGGCAGGATGGGAGCATGACAGGATTGGGGAACAGGATGGGAGCACCACATGACAGCATGGGGGGCAGGATGGGAGCATGACAGGAATGGGGCACAGGATGGGAGCACCATATGACAGCATGGGGGTGCAGGATGGGAGCACCACATGACAGGATGGGGGCACAGGATGGGAGCACCACATAACAGGATTGGGGCGCAGGATGGGAGCACCACATGACAGGATGAGGGCGCAGAATTGGAGTAGCATATACCAGGATGGGGGCAGCACATACCAGAATGGAGGCGTAGGATGGGAGAAGGATGGAAGCACCACATGACAGGATTGGGGCACAGGATGGGAGCACCATAAGACAGCATGGGGGGGCAGGATGGGAGCATGACAGGATTGGGGCACAGGATGGGAGCACCACATGACAGCATGGGGGGGCAGGATGGGAGCATGACAGGATTGGGGCACAGGATGGGAGCACCACATGACAGCATGGGGGGCAGGATGGGAGCATGACAGGATTGGGGCACAGGATGGGAGCACCATATGACAGCATGGGGGTGCAGGATGGGAGCACCACATGACAGGATGGGGGCACAGGATGGGAGCACCACATAACAGGATTGGGGCGCAGGATGGGAGCACCACATGACAGGATGAGGGCGCAGAATTGGAGTAGCACATACCAGGATGGGGGCAGCACATACCAGAATGGAGGCGTAGGATGGGAGAAGGATGGAAGCACCACATGACCGGATTGGGGCACAGGATGGGAGCACCATAAGACAGCATGGGGGGGCAGGATGGGAGCATGACAGGATTGGGGCACAGGATGGGAGCACCACATGACAGCATGGGGGGGCAGGATGGGAGCATGACAGGATTGGGGCACAGGATGGGAGCACCACATGACAGCATGGGGGGCAGGATGGGAGCATGACAGGATTGGGGCACAGGATGGGAGCACCACATGACAGCATGGGGGTGCAGGATGGGAGCACCACATGACAGGATGGGGGCACAGGATGGGAGCACCACATAACAGGATTGGGGCGCAGGATGGGAGCACCACATGACAGGTTGAGGGCGCAGAATTGGAGTAGCACATACCAGGATGGGGGCAGCACATACCAGAATGGAGGCGTAGGATGGGAGCAGGATGGAAGCACCACATGACAGGATTGGGGCACAGGATGGGAGCACCATAAGACAGCATGGGGGTGCAGGATGGGAGCACCACATGACAGGATGGGGGTGCAGGATGGGAGCACATGACAGGACTGGGGTGCAGGATGGGAGCACATGACAGGATGAGGGCACAGGAAGAAAGTAGCACATGACAAGATGGAGGCACACAAAACAGGATGAGGGCGCAGGATGGGAGTTGCACATTACAGGAAGGGGGCGCAGGATGGGAGCAGTAAATGACAGGATGAGGGCGCAGGATGGAAGCAGCACATACCAGGATGGAGACCATATACCAATATAAGTGCTCTCCACCCGGGCGTAGAACGGGTTCAATAGCTAGTAAGATATAAGTCAAGCGAGTCCACTGATTTCAGCAAGACTGGATGACAATGTGATATGAGTTGTTCCCCCCCTTGAACACTTGATTATGATGTTGGGGGGCATACGGATGTGGAAGGTGATATTCAAACTCCTGATTCTTTTGCTTTCAGGGGAGAAGAGATGTGGAAAAAGGGCCTAGCAGCAGGATTCTCTCCTCTGTCGATTGAAAACACACATATGCTCCACTAAGTCAGGGAGGAGGGATCATATCAGTTTAATGCTAGTGAGTAAGCTGTCATGCTCGCTCTAGTGGTCATTGAAGGCAAACAGGGAGAAAGTTGTATTTATAATTGGCGTCTCAGAAAAATATTTGGATTTTAGTTAAAAAAAAAAAAACGAAACAAAACTAAAACATCAAAGCTTCAATCTCAGTAGTACAACCTGTATATATTTGTCAGCTCAGCAGTTTAATTGCTGACTACTAGTGATGCGCGAGTATACTCGTTGCTTGGGTGACCTCCGAGTATTCTGGCGCGCTCGGAGATTTAGTTTGTGTCGACACAGCTGCATGATTTGTGGCTGCTAGAAAGCCTGAATACATGTGGTGGTTGCCTTTTTGTTAGGGAATCCTTACATGTATTCGGGCTGTCTATCAGCTGCAAATCATGCAGCCAAGACAAAGAAAACTAAATTTCCGAGCACGCGAAAATACTCTGAGGACACCCGAGCATGCTCGGGGAAACCAGAGCAATGAGTATACTCTCGCTCATCACTACTGACTACTTTTAGTTAAACGTTGCTTCAAACATTGCTATTCTCCAGATCAGGTTGTCATAACGAACACTTAATATGACAAATTACTTAAAGAGTAACCATTGTTTAAATTTTGATTCATAAATCCTATAGTGCACATAAAAATAGGCAACCCTGTAATATATCTTATAATATAAATTTGCTTCTTTCTGCCCATGGATTGACCATTCACTCCCAATTCATAGATAAAATCTGTATTCAGTCAAAGCAGATTTTTCCATTACTGAGACAGGAGATGACAGTTGGTGCTTTTTTAATTCTATGGAGAGAGAAGGGAGAAGCTAGAGGCAGACACAAACCTTATGCTGCATGTTCTCCTGAAAGCACAGTTACAGATCTCCATAGAACTTTAAGAGTACCAGCTGTGATCTCAATAATAGGAAAATCTGTATACACTGAAAGCCAAGCCCCTGAATTGACAATTTTAAGAGTGAATCATTAGTTCAGGAAGAGAAAAAAAGCAGATTTATATGATGAGATATATTACAAAGTTTCTTATTTTTACATGTACTATTGATTTATAAAATAAAAATTAAAACGATGGTTACTTTTTTTTAAATATTAGTATCTTTGTCCATAAAAAAACATAAATATCACCAGTTTCTCAAATCTAGAAATACTTTTTTATCCCTTTTTATAAAACTCAAAGTCATAAAATGAAAGAAATAACAGCAAAACATCAGAGATGTACAACTTTCAGTGCAAGCACACAAATATCATGCATCCTTCCTTTGTCGCCATTGTACCATGGCACAATATTATGCAGAATGAAGGTTTCCCTAACCAACAAAAATAAATGCATCCACCATTTGTAATTGTGCTGCCCTTCAGGGGTTGCACGTAGACAGAGGAAAGCCCCTGTACAACAGCAGTATATGGGCCCTTTGCAGTCCATTAATGTGTCTGTGACAGACGTTCCTTGCTGCAGTGGAAGTAGAAGTGATCCTATAAGGGTTCGGTTTATCCTTTGATATTTATTAAGATTAAGCATACAAAGAGTCATGTGTTTTAATGATATGTAATATGGCGCGGGGCAGTAGCCCTTTGCGCGATACTCGTCTCATGCCCCGACACATTATATGAAGGTGGCGGTCCTGGCTGGGTGTGTGGACTTTGTCTAAAGGTGCGCCATGCCCTTGCTGGTCGCATGATGCCGGTGACTTCAGCTGGCCAGAACCAGTTGTTGTAGTGTTCAAAGAGTGAGACCACCACTCAAAAATATAGTCTTTTGCTGAACATCAACTTGGTGGGGATTATGTACAATAGATAGTGGGTGCAGAACTTCACAAAATTCCTTTTACAACACGGGCATTTTCACACACAGTTTCTATTACTTTTTCAAAATGTATTTGTTTCTGCCTCATCTAATCCCGTTTCCTTCCTCACACCCCAACATGATACTGCAGTCCAGTTTGCGAGAGTCCTATTCTCAACCTGCTGTTCCATGTCCTCTGTTCCTCCTAAAGAAACTTGTTTGCCACTATGGCTAGTATTTAGCTTCTCTACTTCTGACTCCTTGGCACTCTCCTCTTCTCATGTTCCCTATTCCACCTAGTCCGTTACCTAAGTTATAAACTGTACTGCTATGGTTCCTTTCCCAGGACCCGTCTCCTGGGCATCACTCACACTCCTGTCACTCTTCCTCATCTCCACTCCAGATTTCGCTATCCACTGCCTCAGTCTCCATTCACGTGAGGGATACCCAACTCATGCGGCTCTGCTGAGTACTCAGACCAATGGTCTGTTCTAGCTGCAAGCAAGGACCTGTATGATGTCTTGACAGGAAACTGTATCTTGTCGCTTCACCTTCGCTCCTCTTACTCTGAGTTAAGCTGGAGTCACACATAGCAACTTACCAGCGATCCCGACAACGATATCAAGGTGTCAGGATCGCTGTTAAGTCGCTATGTGATCGCTGGTGAGCTGTCAAACAGACAGCTTAACCAGCGATCAGTACAGCGATGCCGAGCGCGCGGCATCGCTGTGTTTGTTAGCGCTGATGCCATATTCATGTCAAAAATAGAATTAAAATAAAAAATATTGTTATTCTCACCTTCCGACGTCCCGCGCAGCATTCCGCCTCTCTCCACACTCCGATCCCAGTAATCCTTTGCGAGAATTACCGTGATGACGTCCGTTCTCGCTGGATCGCGAAGTCTCGCGGTCATTCTTGCAAAGGATTACTGGGACCGGGAGCATGGAGAGAGGCAGGATGACTGCGCGGGACGCCGGAAGGTGAGAATAACAATATATTTTTTTTTTATTATTTTTTACACCTGATCGCTGGTCTCCCGCTGTCACACACAACGATGCGTGCTGGCCAGCGGGAGATCAGTGACCAAAAAAATGTCCAGAGGTTTCTTGCAGCGATCAGCGATACCGGCAGGGGGGCCGCTCGCTGATCGCTGTCACACACAGTGATCTCGCTGGTGAGATCGCTGTTACGTCACAAAACTTGTGACTCAGCAGCGATCTCGCTACCGAGATTGCTATGTGTGACGGGGCCTTTAGTCTCAATGATTAACTCTAACTCTCTGTACTGTTGGGAAGAACACAAAAACCCCCACTAATAATGCATATCACACTCTACACCATAACAGTACTCGTGTCTTCAAGGAGGAACGGGGGCAATATGTTCATCTCCTCACAAATACATACAGAGAGAAGTGCAGCGGCAGGGGTCATGTTTATCCAAATAATGTTCCAGTGTGTCCCAGCCACCTCCAACTCTGACCATCACATGGTTGCGCAGGATCTGTAAAACATGGATCCATATATACTTATCAAAATAAATCAGATGCAGTTTAAAGTCTCCAATTTGGCCTCATCCACACAACTGTAGACCCTTAAGATTCAAGCCTTTTAATCCATATTGTCTCAATAGTTATCAATGGAGCCTGAAAAATATGCAGTCTGTAAAAGGAATCTGTCACCAAGTTTAGGCTTCCCAGTCTGAGGTTAGCAGACTTTCTGGGCTTGTTGTTGTAGTTTTGATAAAATCACATTTTTTTATTGTTGCATTTCTGCTAGTCTTCTCAGTGATAAACTGTCTAAATTTGCCCAAACCATTAATTGCTGTCTATCAAAAACATAGAGCTTCTAATCAATGGTGAGTGGTAGGGATAGCAGGAGCTCATGAATATGGACGACTGCATAGTAGGAGCTTATCACTGAGAGGACTAGCAGAGCAGCAGCTGATAAATCAGTGATTTATCATTAAGTTAGTAAGCAGCCCAGTACGTCACGCATTGCTGGAATTATCAAGTCTGCCACTACTTTATGCTGCCCTCAGTTTTGGCAACATAAAACTGGTGATAGATTTTCTTTAATTTTGAGCACTTTTTAGCCTTTTATCTGATTAGGCTAACAGTGTTAGCATTTCTGTACTTCACACTTCTACCGAACGTATTTACCTTTATGCATTTATAATCATTGTTCTTTTTTGACAGGGTTCAGATCATTTTTTTGTGTACAATTTTTAATTACAAGGAATCTCTCTCAGGGGCAAAAGTAATGTGTCCAGGAAATTCTTATCTTCTTTCGCTGACAACTTTATCTTTCAAAAAGTAGAAGAGAGAACAACAGGATTTGCAATCATGGACCTAATTCTTTCCAAAAGGGAGGAAACTGTTGAGGAAGTAAAGGTGGTTGGGAATTTAGGAGGCAGGGATCATGCTATCCTCGAATTTTGGATTATAAGAGGAAGAAGACCTGAGGAGGAAGACTTTAAGGCTAAGTTCACACGAGGCATTTTTGCAGCTATTTTTAATGCATTTTTATGCAAATTTTCAGCTGTGTTTTACAGTATAAGCAAAGTCCATAAGATTTCAGAAATCTCATGCACAGAGCTTGTTTTTTTTTTGTCATCAGGATTTCGTGCATTGCCTTATAGTGGTGGCGAGTGGGTTCATCTAACAAAGGGTTAATGTCACCATTCGATTGTAAGGTGACATTAACCCTTTGTTAGATTAACCCATTCGCCACCACTATAGGGCAATGGGAAGCCCACGCATTTTTTAACAACGAATTAACCCCTTAAAATAACAACTACAACTCCCAAATCTTGCACACAAACCCTCATCTAATTATTAGTCAGGGACATATAAAAGAACATGAAATGAAATTCTTTACTGAATGTAAACCATGTGTCATTTCATGTCGGGTTGGGGAATGATTTGATAGAAGCCGGCAATTTAATTAGCGGCTATTCTGCTATGAAGAACTCTGTGAAATATAAATATATATATATGTTTGTCACAATGACATGTATGTGTGTATATATATATATATATATATATATATATATATATATATATATACATACTATGTGTCTTTATCTATTATTTCGTTTCTGTTAGAAACCCTGTCATAGGGCTCCATTATATGTCCATTTTGCAAGGCGGCGAGAAAATCTCTCCATACGGATTGCATACGGATTACATACGGATGCTGACATGCGCAAAATACGCAACCACACCTTGCTTACGGATGACATATGGAGCACTATTTAGGGGCCATTCATCCATATTACACCTGTAAACTACGGACCGTATTTTGCGTCGGTTAGTGTGACCCCGGCCTTACTTCTATACCAGGAAAGATCTTTGAACAAATTGTTAAACAGCATGTATGTAAGTACTTGGATAAGAATACAGTAATTAACAAGAGCCATCATCATGGGTTTGCAGCACACAAGTCATGCCAGACTAGTCTTATTTCCTTCTATGTTGGAATCACTGATTGTGTGGATCAGGGAAATGCAGTAGATATAGTAAATTTCGACTTCAGCAAAGCATTTGGTAAAGTTTTTCATATTATCCTTATGGAAAAAATGACCATGTATTGGATTGACAAGGCTATGGTTAGGTGGATTCATAACTGGCTCAGTGATCGTACTCAAAGAGTGGTAATAAATGGTGGCACATCCAACTGGAAGAGAGTTTCAAGTAGAGTACCACAAGGCTCTGGCCTGGCCCCAGTGTTGTTCAACATTTTTATAAATGATCTAAATAAAGGAACTGAAGGTAAACTAATCAAATTTGCAGACGATGCAAAGCTAGGAGGGATTGCTAACACTAGAGAATACAGAGACAGGATTCAGAAGGATTAGATAAGCTTGAACAATGGGCAGTGAATAATAAAATGGTATTTAACAGGGAGAAATGCAAGATTCTACATCTGGGCAAGAAAAACGAAAAATTACATCTACAGAATGGGAGGAATAGAACTAAGCAATAGCATGTGTGAAAAAGACGGGTATACTAATAGATCACAGACTGCACATGAGTCAACAGTGCGATGCAACGGCAAAAAAGGCAAAAACAGTTCTAGGATGTATTAAGAGAAGCATGAAGTCTAGATCACTTGAAGTAATTATCCCCCTCTATTCTTCCTTGGTCAGGACTCATCTGGAATACTGTGTCCAGTTCTGGGCACCACATTTTAAAAAATACATTGAAAAATTGGAGCACGTTCAGGGAAGAGCTACTTGGAAAGCATGAGCAGACTGCAAAGTCTGTCCTACAAGAATTGCTTAAAGTATCTGGGAATGTTTAGCTTGCAAAAAAGATGTGGACATTTAATAACGGCCTACAAATATCTGAAGGGACGTCACAGTGTAGAGACATCATCCTTATTCTGGAGATGTATGGAGGAGACAGATAATGAAAAGGCTTTGTAGGTTCAGTACAAAATGCAATAAAATGTACGCTCGATTTACATGCAGCAGAAAAATGTGTATCTATCTATTCGCTCCTGGAGCAAAAATGCAGTATGTTGCGTAGCCATGTTAGGGATGGACACAGTAAACAGAGATCTCAGAGTAAAAACAGTATATAAGCATTCCTCTATCAAATTAGGTAAAAGATACAGATTAGATATTAGAAAATAAATTTTGACAGTGAGGGTGATCAATGAGTGGAACAGGCTGCCATGACAGGTGGTGAGTTCTCCTTCAATGGAAGTCTTCAAACAGAGGCCGGACAGACATCTGTCTGAGATGGTTTAGTAAATCCTGCAATGAGCAGGGGGTTGGACATGATGACCCTGGAGGTCCCTTACAAATCTAACATTCTATGATTCTACAGCACAGCTTTTTATTGAATTAGACCACACATGCAAATATTCCATTCTGATTGTTTTTGCCACTATTCTGCTTTATTAGATCCATTTATATGGTTGAGTGTTTTGCGGGGTGAAGCTCTATTGCAGGATTCGGTCATTTGTGTCTTTTTGGACTTTTTAGAGTTTTTATTTATTTTTTTTACTCCAATAAATTTTTATTAAGTTTTCAAAATTCAATACAAACAGCCACCTGCCAACATGGCTAGCGGAAAAACATAACTTACAGAAGATATCTGTGCAATATATCAATAACACTGTGATCTCAGCTTTTCCATCAAGTAATCATGTATCTTTTGAGTATTAGGCTGTGTGCCCACGTAGCGATTTTTAAGCGTTTTTGCCGCGATTTTCGGTGCGAAAACGCTGGGAAAACGTTTAAAAATCGTGTACAGAACGCCCCCCATGCATTCCTATGGCATTCCGCACATGCTGTGCTAATGCTGCTCTTTTTTCCGCGGCGGAATCGCATCGCGGAAAAAATCACAGCATGCTCATTCTTTTGTGCGGAATCGCAAAGAATTGCCGCGATTCCGCACCCATAGGAATGCATGAGAATCGCTGACTTCCCGCATGTGGCTATGCCCACCATGTGGGAAGTTAAGCGTCTCATGTGCGGTTGGTACCCACGGTGTGGAGGAGAGGAGACTGTCCTCCAGGCCCTGGGTACCATACCCCTGTAAAAAAAAGAATAAAAAATAAAAAATCGGGGTATATTTACCTTCCGGTGTCCCGCGCTGCATTCCCGGCCTCAGCGTTCCCAGTAATGCCTTGCGGCAAGGCCCTGTAATGACGTAGTCTCGCGTGACTCCAGCGGTCTCGCGAGATCGCTATAGCAACGCGAGACTACGTCATCACAGGTCTCGCAAGGCATTACTGGGAACGCTGAGGCCTGGGATGGCAGCGCGGGACGCCGGAAGGTAAATATACCCCGATTTTTTATTTTTTTTAGCATTTTAACATTCTATCTTTTACTATTGATGCCGCATAGGCAGCCTCAACAGTAAAAACCTGGTCACACTTGTCAAACACTATGTTTGACGAGTGTGACCAACCTGTCAATCACTTTCCAAGCGATGCTTCAAATCGCTTGGAAAGTGCTTGAATATCGCACGCGAAAATCGCGGCAAAATCGCGATCATAATCGCGGTGAAATCGCGCGGAAAAAAACGCGCGATTTCTGGGAAGGAGTCCGGTTTTTAGTGAGCGTTTTAAAATGCTACGTGGGCACATAGCCTTAAGCAGTAAACCTAATGTATTGGACAAGGAGGCAATATGAACTGTTTCTCCATGACTACATCCAAACTTAACATGTGCATGGTCACATAGGAGATGGAGATTCCACCATTACTTTTCTAATTCTTGTCCTGTCTCAATGAAGTGGGGTGGACATAGGGCTGTCTAACCAGGGATGCCTTATGCGGGATAGTCTATTCTTAGCTGCTAAGGACTGAGCCAAGCGTTTTTAATTTGCGTTTGCTGTTTTGTTCCAGTAAAATGTATTCTTTTTCATTTGTGGTGATCCCTGTGTTCATAGCATGTGCCTTGCTTTTCATATATGTAAGAGTGCTTAAAGGGGTTGCTTAATACTGGACAAAAACATGTTAATGCTAAATTTCTCCAAATATTACAGTAAAAAAAACAACAATATGTATTGAACTCTCAGATGTTGTGTCATGTGACTTCTGTAAGAAATCAGCGGCTGTTTGGTGAAGCCTTCACACCTTCATAAGACAGAACCATGAAGGCTGCAACTGATCAGAGGCCGCTGATAGGGACCAGTACAGCACCAGTCCAAAGGTATGTGTTTTTTATTTTAATTTGGGGCAATTAAGCATTTAAAAATGAGTTGTTCAGTAGTCGGAGACCTCTTTAAGTTGGGTGCAGTTGTAGGAAACTGTCTGTTAAGGATGGATTAGGTAAAAAATTTGCTTAACCCCTTCACTACCAAGGGTGGTTTGCACGTTAACTCCCGGGCCAATTTTTACAATTCTGACCACTGTCCTTTTATGAGGCCATAACTCTGGAACGCTTCCTTGGATCCCGGTGATTCTGACAATGTTTTCTCGTGACATATTGTACTTCATGTTAGTGGTAACATTTCATTCATATAACTTGCGTTTATTTGTGAAAAAAATGGAAATTTGGCGAAAATTTTGAAAATTTCGCAATTTTCCACCTTTGAATTTTTATGCCCTTAAATCACAGAGATACGGCACACAAAAAACTTAAGTAACATTTCCCACATATTTACTTTACATCAGCAAAATTTTGGAACCAAAATTTTTTTTTGTTAGGAAGTTATAAGGGTTAAAATTTCTCATTTTTGCAACACCATTTTATTTTTACGGACCACATCACATTTGAAGCCACTTTGAGGGGTCTATATAATAGAAAACACCCAAAAGTGACACCATTCTAAAAACTGCACCCCTTAAGGTGCTCAAAACCACATTCAAGGAGTTTATTAACCCTTCAAGTGCTTCACAGGAATTTTTTGAGTATTTAAAAAAAAAAAATGAACATTTAACTTTTTTTTCACAAAAAAATACTTCAGGTTCAATTTTTTTTATTTTACCAAGGGTAACAGGAGAAATTGGACTGCAAAAATTATTGTGCAATTTGTCCTGAGCACGCTGATACCTGATACGTGGGGGGGAACCACTGTTTCGGCGCATGGCAGAGCTCAGAAGGGAAGGAGCGCCGTTTGACTTTTACAATGCAAAATTGGCTGGAATTCAGATCGGACGCCATGTCACGTTTGGAGAGCCCCTGATGTACCTAAACAATGGAAACTCCCCACAAGTGACCCCATTTTGGAAACTAGACCCCCAAGGAACTTATCTAGATATGTGGTGAGAACTTTGAACCCACAAGGGCGTCACAGAAGTTTATAACGTACAGCGGTACAATTAAAAAATCATATTTTTTCCACAAAATGATCTTTTCACCCCCAATTTTTATTTTCCCAAGGGTAACAGGACCTTAAAAGTTATTGTGCAATTTGTCCTGAGTACGCTGATACCCCATATGTGGGGGTAGACCACTATTTGGGCGCATGGCAGAGCTCAGAAGGGAAGCAGCGCCATTTGAAGATTTTGGCTGGAATTGAGATCGGACACCATGTCGCGTTTAGAAAGCCCCTGATGTACCAAAACAGTGGAAACCCCCCAATGACACCATTTTGGAAACTAGACCCCCCAAGGAACTTATCTAGATTTGTGGTGAGCACTTTGAACCCCCAAGGGCTTCACAGAAGTTTATAACGCCCAGGCGTGAAAATAAAAAAATCATTTTTTTTTCCACAAAAATGATATTTTTGCCCCCAATTTTTTATTTTCCTAAGGGCAACAGGAGAAATTGGACCCCAAAAGTTGTTTTGCAAATTGTCCTGAGTAGGCTGATACCCCATATGTGGGGGTAAAACACTGTTTGGGCGCATGGCAGAGCTTGGAAGGAAAGCAGCGCCATTTGACTTTTTCATCGCAGAATTGTCTGGAATTGAGATCAGACGCCATGTTGCATTTGGAGAGCACCTGATGTGCTCAAATAGTGGAAACCCCCAATTCTAACTCCAACCCGAACCCCAACACACCCCTAACCCTAGCCCTAACCCTAATGGGAAAATGGAAATAAATACATTTTTTTAATTTTATTATTTTTCCCTAACTAAGGGGGTGATAACGGGTGGTTTGATTTACTATTTATGGTGGTTTTTATGTTTGGCGGCTGTCACACGCTAAAAGACGCTTTTTATTGTAAAAATAGTTTTTGCATCACCACATATTGAGAGCTATAATTTGTCCATATTTTGACCCACCGAGTCATGTGAGGTCTTATTTTTTGCGGGACGAGTTGACGTTTTTATTGGTACCATTTTCGGGCACATGACATTTTTTGATCGCTTTTTATTTTGTTTTTTGGGACGCAGAATTTACAAAAAACAGCGTTTCATGAATTTCTTTTGGGTGGTGCGTTTACGGCGTTCTGCGTGCGATAAAATTGATAAAGCGGTTTTCTTTTTTGGGTCAGTACGGTTACAGCGATACCTCATTTATGTCTTTTTTTATGTTTTGGCGCTTTTATGCAATGAAAACAATTTTATATAAAAAATAAATATTTTTGCATCGCTTTATTCTGCGAGCTATAACTTTTTTAATTTTTCGCTGATGATGCTGTGTGGCAGCTCATTTTTTGCGGGACAAGATGACGTTTTCAGTGGTACCTTGGATATTTAAATGCGTCTTTTTGATCGTGCGTTATTGCACTTTTTGTTCAGCGGTTTGATAATAAATCATTATTTTTTGCTTCGTTTTTTATTTTTATTTTTTAAGGGGTTTGCTTAAGGGGTTAACTAATGGGACGGTTTTATAGGGTGGGTTGTTACAGACGCGACGATACCAAATATGTGTACTTTTATTGTTTTTTTGGTTTTTTTTATTTCCAAAAAATGAATTTATTGGGGAATATTTTTATTTTTTCTTGAATTTACTTAGCGAATTTTTTTTTAAATTATTTTTACACTTTTTTTTTTTACATTTTTGTACTTTATTACAATGTCCCAGAGGGGACATAACTGTCCTGTGACAGATCGCTGATCTGTCACATCACAGATCGCTGTGACAGATCAGCAATCTGTCACAGGCAGTGTGCAGGTTTCCTCCTTACCTGCGCTTTGCAGGCACTGAGGAAGCCAGCTTCCTGCAGGAAGGTCCCCGCCGCCATATTGGATGCGGGGACCTGCAGGAAAGGAGACCCCCGCAGCAGCGCTGCACATTGCGCTGCTGTGGGGGGCTCAGGGAAGCACGGAGGGAGCCCCCTCCCTGCCGATGCTTCCCTTTAACCCCCGGTACACCGCGATCGTGTTTGATCGTGGTGTACAAGGGGTTAACGTGTCAGGGGCGGTCCGTGACCGCCCCTGACACATTGTGCCAGGTGTCAGCTATGATAATTAGCTGACACCCGGCCGCGATCAGCGGCGCTCACCACGTGGGCGCCGCTGATCGCATTAGACGTAATATTCCGTCCATGGTAATTAGGGCCCAGGGCACATGGACGGAATATTACGTCCAATGAAGGAAAGGGGTTAAAGCCTAAATCACACTTTGGACTTGCTAGACAAATTCTGATAATCTAGATTTGCTATTAACAATCAACCTGGGCACAGAATGTCTTGCAGTTCTGCCGAATGCCAAAGGGGACAGTGTGTTAACAGGCCACCCACTGCTTTTGGCCATTGCAGGGGTCTTCAGATGGCACAGTGACTTCACTTCATCGTCCTGCCTCGTGCCTTCTGTGCTGGGCTGAGACTGTTGTAGAGGAGGACGAGCCGTACTTCATCGCTCGGCATGGAACTGGGGTAAGGTATTATATTATTTTGTTCATTGTCAGGTATGGTGGGAGCATTATCAAGGGGAATCTGTCATTGTTTTTTGCTATGTAATCTGACAGCAGCCAGATGTAAGAGCAGAAACCATGATTTCAGCAATGTTTCACTTACTGTGCTATGTCTTGCTGTTTCATTAAAATCAGCATTTTATCAGCACGAGATTATCACTATAGCACAAGCTACTTCATGCCTCATAGTACAATCCCCCAAACACACTAACGTCTTTCTGTCACTATATAATGTACATGGAAAGCTTCCAATCAGTGGTGTGGATGGAGTTACACAGGGATCAACATTTGAGCTCTGCTAGGTGTGCAACAGAGAAAACAGTGATACGCTCACAATAGCAGCACCCAGTTAACTGATACATTGCTGGAAGCAAGGACTCTGTCTCTACCTCATGCTGCTGTCAGATTACAGAGTTAAAACCTGGTGACAGATTTTCTTTAATTTAGGATTGGATTTGCATAGTGTTGTGTCCCACGAATGGGAACAACCTGTAATGTATATTCTCTGTGTTGAGTTTTTTCCTCCAATTATCAAAATTGTTGCTAGATAGAATTAGACTATGTGAAGATTGTCCCTATGTCCCTTCCGTAGTTGAGCGCTGTATTAGGTTGCTCCTCCCTTCTTCTTCAGTTTAGACTACAGCGGCCATTACTCTAGACGCATGTGTACTGCCCTGTACAGATTACTCCTTTTTAACTTCTGATCATTGTAACCAATACAATTCTTTGGAAGAAAACAGCATCATTTCTCCTGGTCTTTGTACAGTTTGCAGTGGCGGTTGAATTAAAACTATCTGCGGATGCCTGGTGGTGTGAGTACGAGTTATACAATTATCTAAGTAGCTGATAATTAAAACGTTTGGGATTTGCAGCCATCAGGAAGAGGCAGAATAGTAAAAAGGAGTAGCTGTGACTAGGAATAGTATACAGTTGTAATCCAAGAATAGGATTGTTTATAAGGCTAACTTAAAGCCACAACAACAGCAGCTTACATGGTTGCAGACATTCTCTGTGCTCTTCACCTCAGAAAATTGTACAGCCAAAGATTTAACCTGTTACTAAGAACAGTTCACAGCCTATAATCCAGAGAAAGGATCATCTATAGCTATTGAGAAGCCGCAGTTTTCATAGACTTGTATCACATTCTGTGATCTTCAGCTAAGGTATTTGCAACTTTGTATTGGTCTCCCTGACAACCAGGAGCAGAACAGCCCCCACCCTTCACTCCTGCCACTATGTCCAAAACTAAAAGAACCCTTTCACTGTCAGTCAACCAGCAGCAGCAAGAAATGGAAACAGAACTTCTCACAGTTCGCAGTGAAAGATCCAAACGATCAACCAATCTTACATGGAAGGTCAAAGACAATCTAGAATCCATCAAAAGTGAATTGCTACACCACACAACTTCCCTATGGAAAAGAGTGCTGAACCAAGTGACTGTCTTAACTGTGCCCGGATCTCACGAGTTACCACCAGAGGGAGCCCTTGAACAATTGTACTCTGCATACCAGTCTTATAAAGACACTTGTAAAAAATACATCTCTACTCTGCTGATTATTAAATATGCCAGAGTCTCTAAAGGAAACCCAGGACTTCCAACAGCTCAATGCTGAACGAGACTGCACCGTGCGTGACATTGTGGACAATACAGAAGCCAAAATTGCACAAATGTCAGAAGTGGCATTGCACAGATCCAGGTCCGCTAGGAGCTCAAAGCACTCAGTCAAGTCAAGTTCATCTAGGTACTCAACCCTCAGTGAGCAATTCATAAGAGCACTTGCCGAAGTGGAAGCTACGAAAGTGCAAGCCATTTTTGTCCAAAGGAAAGCAGAGAGGGAAATGGAATCTGCACGCAAGAAAGCATATATAGAAGCTGAATCTGCATGCAAGAAAGCAGAGATGGAAGCTGAATCTGCACACAAGAGGGCGGAAATAGAAGCCCTGCAGAAGGAATGTGAACATGCAGCAGCCATGGCAAAGCTAAAGGTATTCCAGCAAGCCCTAGGTGAGAGCCAGGGAGGCAGCCTTGTGTGAATTCGACATGGAAGACTCAAGCGCACAAGAGACTACGTGCTGAGCCAAGCTAATGAACCCCTGACCACCAACAACATTCCCGTCAGTACCGACCTCTCTCCAAAGCATCAAGATGTCAATCTGCCTGCAGCTCCCAGCTTTCAAGGTCAGTCCAATGTGCCAGAAACATTCAAACCCAAACCTCCTTCATGCTTCAATACACAGCCAGATCCTACACTTCAGCAAAGCCATATAGCTCCAGTTACATCTATGGCAGAAACTATTCTCAGTAAACCGGTTACTGCACTAAATGCTTTTGCCGCATCATACTATCTTACGTTTCTAAGTCAAGATGCTACAGACCATATGAACAGCGCTACTCAGCCGATAATTGTCTTCCCAAAGTCAGAGAAAACTGACATGTCTAACTTTGCAAGGTACATGGTTCGCTGTGAACTTACTAAGACCGGTTTCACAAGGTTCGATGATCAACCAGAGAGCTATAGAGGTTGGAAACGTGCCTTTAAAGCCGCAATTAGTGACCTTGGCATCACTGCTGCTGAAGAGCTGGATCTGCTCATCAGGTAGCTCGGACCTCAATCCACAGAGTGGGTCAAGAGGCTCAGATCCGTCCACATCAGTAATCCAGCAGCTGGTTTCATGGCTGCATGGGAAAGACTAGAACGTAGCTTTGGCAGTCCCGAAGCTACAGAGAATGCATTGTTCAAGTGACTACAGGATTTCCCCAAAATATCCAGCAAGGACAGTTCAAAATTCCTAGAGCTCAGTGACCTGCTCTTAGAGCTCCAGTTAGCCAAGGCAGACACGCACCTAACTGGCCTCAGCTACCTGGACACCGCTCGTGGGGTGAAACCCATAGTTGCCAAGTTACCCTACAACATACAAGAAAGGTGGGCCATACGAAGGTCAAACTACAATTGACAATACCAAGTCTCTTTTCCTCCATTTTCCTATTTCTGTGACTTCATCAAGGAGATTGCAGAGTGCAAAACCGACCCCAGCTTCTGCTATGAAGATCCCAGTGGCACTGCATCATCTAGGTACTGGAGTTCGTGCTCTCACAACAGTAACCGCAGTGGTCCGGTGTCTGCAAAAAAGATAGAAGTTCTGCCTACACCGACATCATCGCTTGACAAAGGCAATGAAGGTGAGAAGGTGGAAAATCTGAACCGCCAGTGTCCAATTCACAAACTGCCACATACCCTGAAGAAGTGCATCGGCTTCAGGAAGAAACCCCTTCAAGAAGGAAAGGAGCTCTTGAAGAAGTTTGGAGTATGCTTCAGGTGCTGCGCCTCTACCGAACATCTTGCTAAGGACTGTGTCATCGCAATCAAGTATCTAGAGTTTGACTGCCAAGACCATGTACAAAGTGCTCCATCCATCACAGCCAGACTCTGCGTCTACACCTTCTCCCACCACAAGCCATGGCGGGGAGAGTTCAGACCATGCGTCAAGCCATGTTGCGGTATCTTCCTCATACACCGAAGTCTGCGTAGACGGTCTTCGAGACAAGTCCTACGTGAAGATTTACCTGGCAAGGGTGTATCCCAAGGGTCCTCCAGAGAAGACATTCAAGGTGTACGTTAGTCTGGACGACCAGAGCAACAAGTCACTGGCCAGGTCAGAACTCTTCGACTTGTTCAACTTAAAAGGAGACGTCTATCCCTACACCTTGGGCACCTGCAGCTGTGTTAAAAAACCTCTGGAAGAAGGGCCAGTGGCCTCATGATAACTTCTCTTGAGAGGGACTCCATGGAGATACCACTACCCATGCTTGTTGAGTGTAACCAAATACCATTCAACAGGGAAGAAATCCCAACCCCAGAAGTTGCTCTTCAGCATCCTCATCCCAGAATGATAGCCAAAGAGATGCCACCCCAGGATGACAAGGCAGACATCCTAATTCTCCTTGGTAGAGATATTATACGACTGCACAAGATGCGTCAACAAATCCACAGACTACTCAATGAACCGTACGCCCAGCACCTCGAGCTAGGCTGGGTTATCATCGGCAACGTCTGTAGTGACCAGACAAAGGATCCAAGCAACATCTCCACTTACAAAACACTTATCACGTCAGATCACCATGACTTGTCCCCCCTGCCAGACCCACGTCACTACTGGATTAAGGAGAAGTCAAATGACATTAAGTGTCAACAACAACCAACTGACAATTCAAGTCTCCTTTATCCTCGAGACTACAACCTCGAGACAACAGCACTCGATCCTTCAACCAAGGACAACAACTCACCACCTACAGAGGAAGACAAGGTGATCATCAGGGTGATGAGTTCAAACCCACTGATGACAACTATAACAGCTGGCTAGCTCCCTCACCTTCTCTTCCCGCAAAGACTGAGTTGCCAAGGGATTCACAGCAAACAACTGCTAAGTTCCCAGCCATTGATGCCTATCTCCATCACAAACCTGGTCAAGGCAAAACCATGCCAGACTTAAGTGCTCAGAGTGAGAGCCCCTCTCTCAACAGCTTACCTTTTACCGATAGTGCTAGCATTCTCCCCACGCAACGCAGCCTCAGCACACTGCCAGATGTCAAACAAGACACAATCACTTCCCAACCATCACCCTGTGATGAACTCATTAACAAACTTGAGCCAAGAGAACCAGAGTCTAGGAAGGATCTCGAACCAAACTGCATTACAAGTTGTTTGTCCAAGGTGCCAGTACATTAGCTGAGATCTCATCACCCTGGACATCCTTCCAGCTGGTCAGCCATCGTGCCTGCTGACATCCATTTCAGGTTCATCATCTGCTGGCTCCTTCGAGCAGGAATCACATGAACTTGGCTTTGTCGCTGGACTCTGCCAGGGCGGAGAGCATACCTTTGCATACTATTGCCGTGCTAGGACACAGGACTGTCAGAGTCCAACTGAACCTGGAACTTCACCTTGTGGACTGGAACTTCTACTGTTGGGTTAGTGGAAGAGTTGGCATGTTGTGGCTTCCCCAATCTGAAGATGGGCTTTTCTATTGGACTCATTTTTCTATTTTTCATTCAAGGACTACGTTTTACTGCAAGTATGGACTTGATTACTGCATTATTGTTGCATTGTTTTTCCTTCTCTCCTCTCATTGCAGGTATCACAATATCAAGGGACAGAGTCAAATCCTTACGCATAAGGACTTATGAAATCTGATGGTTTCAGATGGGGAGTGTTGTGTCCCACGAATGGGAACAACCTGTAATGTATATTCTCTGTGTTGAGTTTTTTCCTCCAATCAGCAAAATTCCCTGTTGGTGCTAGGTAGAAATAGACTGTGTGAAGATTGTCCCTATGTCCCTCCCGTAGTTGAGCTCTGTATTAGGTTACTCCTCCCTTTTTCTTCAGTTTAGCCTACAGCAGCCATTATTCAAGACACATGTGTACTGTCCTGTACAGATTACTCCTTTTTACCTACTGATTATTGTAACTAATACAAGATTTTGGAAGAAAACAGCATTGTTTCTCCTGGTCTTTCTACAGTTTGCAGTGGCAGTCGAGTTAAAACTATCTGCGGATACCTGGTGGTGTGAGTACAAGTTATACAATTATCTAAGAATCTGATAATTAGAACGCTTGAGATTTGCAGCCATCAGAAAGAGGCAGAATACATAGTATAATAAGGCAAAAGAGGGCTTTATTACAACAGTAAATAAGTACAGGAAGGGAAGGACAATATTACCAAATGGTAGCTGCACTATTATAAGTAGGCATGGAGGGCATTATTACTATAGAGGAGCTGCATTACTATAAGAAGGCACAGGAGGCATTATTACTAAAGGAGTGCTGCATTACTATAAGGAGGCACTGGGGGCATTATTACTATAAGGGTAAGGAAGCAAAGGGGCATTACTATTATAGTAGAGCTGTAATACTGTAAGGAGGCATTATTACTTTATGAATGTTACATTACTATATGGAGGCACTGCGTGACATTATTACTATAAGGTCCTATTATTATAAGGGTAAGGAAGCACGGGGACGGGAATTATTATTATAGTGGAGATGTAATACCATAAGGAGGCACTGAGGGCATTATTACTATAGCGGTGTACATTACTACTATATGGGAGCTGCATTACTATAAGGAGTAGTGATGAGCGAGTATACTCGTTGCTTGGGTGTCCTCCGAGTATTTTGGCGTGCTTGGAGATTTAGTTTGTGTCGATGCAGTTGCATGACTTGCGGCTGGTGGACAGGCCGAATACATGTGAGAAATGCCTGTTTGTTAGGGAATCCCCACATGTATTCAGGCTGTCTAGCAGCCGCAAATCATGCAGCTGCTTCGACACAAACTAAATCTCCAAGCACGCCAAAATACTCAGAGGACACCAGAGCAATGAGTATACTCGATCACTAATAAGGAAGCATAAGTTGCATTATTACTATAAGGGGGTTATAGGGACAAGGGGGCATTATTACTATAGGAAAAGCTGCAATGCTATAAGGAAGCACAGAGGGCCACCGTTAGTATAGAAGGGTTGCATTACAATATGGATCCACAGGGGGAATTATTACGATGGGGTAAGGAGGCACAGGTGTTCCAAACATCTTGGAGAACTAACCACAGTTTTTCTGTGGATGTAGGTCTGTGCTAGTTCTTTGGTCTCTTCATGTAATCCTAGACAGACTCGATGATGTCCTCTGTGAGGACCATATAATCGCTTTCAGGATTCCTTGCTCTTCATACCACTGAAGATACTTCGTAATGACATTGGTTGCATGTGTTGAGTCATTGTCCTGCTGCAGAATTAATTTGGAGCCAATCAGATGCCTTCCTGATGGTATTTCATGATAGATAAGTACCTGTCTGTATTTCTCATCATTCGTGACACCATTAATTATGAACAAATCCACTCAATCTGACCTAAAATTTGCAAGAAATCACCATCATATTTCACTGATGCATGCAGACACTCGTTATTGTACTTCTCTCCAGCCCCATGAGGAACCAAATGTTTTCTGTTACAGCCAAATATATCATATTTTGACTCATCAGTCCAGGGCACCTGCAGCCATTTTCCTGCACCCCAATACCTCTGCTTTTGAGCATGGTTGAATCACTTGGTCTTATTTCCATGTCGATGGTTTGGCTTTTTAGCTATCATTTTTCAAAATGGCTTAACCAACAGATCTTGAAACCAAAATCTGCTTTGAAATCTTTATGAGGGAAAGACCTGCTGATGCGGTATTTTGTTCCTTATGTCTTGTTGCTGTGCACAGCCTTGTCATGGTGTATGACCTGTGATATGAAACTGTCTTCATAACCTAACCTTTATAGCAAAGTTTTGCTGATCATTATTACTTATTTAGTATAGCTGGTTACTCACACACCCGACTATAATCCTACAAAATGTCTGACTTTGTCAGTGTGCACCTAGAAGAACTGATGCTGTTTTGAAGGCAAAGGGTGGTCACACAAAATATTGATTTGATTTATATATTTTTTGTTCATTCATTTTGCACTTTGTTAATTGACAAAAAATAATCTGTTTCTTACTTTGCAGACATCCAAATGGTGCCTTGGCTTCCCTAATACTCTACTTAATCTCCTAATGTTCCATCTGACCTGGGTAACTTCTACACTCACCGGCTCAGTCCTGATTCTTATCCTGTGCACCAGACTGGTTATTCTATGCATAATCTTGTCTTCATAACAGAGCACATCTATGGCTTATTATTATCATCCTGTACAAAGAGGTTTAGCGTGTATTTTATAAATAGTTAATTTGCAGTACATTTTTATTTACTTCAGTGTCAGTCAGGACCGTATTTGTAAGAGAGACTAAGGAAGTCTGTCTCATGGGGTTTTTGCCTTCCTTTGGATCAATATATTAGGCTATAGGTTGAACTTTATTGACTTATGTCTACCTTCAACCGTAAAACTATGAAGTGAGTGTTGTTAGAATGGACTTGTGCACTTTCAAGTAACAGGGCTGAATTTCAGTCCCACAAAAGAAATTGCAGCCCAATGAACCCTTGCTTCAGAAGGACCTCAGGTCAAAAAGTCCAAGGAAGTCACTTGGTTATGTCACAGATATGTAGATGGTACACAACGTCCAAGCAGGGTGATGATAGTGATTCCAATGAGGCTGCTAAGTTTAGGTCTGGAGACCTGTGGCCACTGTAACATGATTGTGACATTTCATGTTCATGGATCATGTTGCAGGGATGTCTGAATGTTGCTTAAGTCTAAATTTGTGTATTATAACAACCAAAACAGACATAACTGGTTTAGAAAATGGATCACGAAGACCCCCTAAGACTGCATTCACATGTTTCAGAGTTATGTTTTTTTCTACAGCTTCGACAAAATAGCAGAATTTGCCTCGATTTTTGAAAAGTGTGGTAAAACGTTGTGGCTTTAACCCCTTAACGTCCATTGACGGGTATAACCTGTCATGGCAGGATGTAAGTTCCCGCACCATGACGGTCTATGCCCATCATGCATTTACGTGCCGACAGCTGTCACAGAACGCTGCGATTGATCAGTCAATCTAACTGACTGATCGCAGCATGACCCTGCAGGAGATGCTGAAATTTCAGCATCTCCTGCCAGGTCAGTGCAAGAGCTCAGCACTGCCGGTCCACGCCGCCCCTGGCTGTTAACCTCCGGAATTCTGCGATCGGGCACGATCTCAGCGTTCAGGGGGAGGCAGAGGGTCGGGTCCTTCTGCCTTCAGCTAGGCGTCCCCGTGATGTAATTGTGGGGCCTGATCTGTGCCATGATGACCAGGGGTTGTCTTGACAACCCCTGGGTCATCCAGCTACGGAAAGCCTCTGAGTCCATGCTCACAGCATGGTCTCAGAAGCATTCAGCATAGGCCTAATGCATTGCAATGCTGGAGCATTGCAATGTATTATACCTGCAATCAAAGTAAAAAAGTGAAAGTCCCATAAAGGGACAAGGTAAAAAAATAAAACTTTTTTTTAAAAAAATATGTGGGGGGTTTCCACTGTTATTCACATCAGGGGCTCTCCAAACGCGAAATGCATCCGATCTCAATTTCAGCCAATTTTGCGTTGAAAAAGTCAAACGGCGCTCCTTCCCTTCGGAGCTCTGCCATGCACCCACAAAGTGGTTTACCCCCACATATGGGGTATCAGCGTACTCAGGACAAATTGCACAATAACTTTTGGGGTCCTGCTACCCTTGGGAAAATAAAAATTGGGGCTGAAAAGATCATATTTGTGGAAAAAATATGATTTTTTTAAATTTTACGGCTCTATGTTATAAACTTCAATGAAGCCCTTGGGGGTTCAGAGCTCTCACCACACATCTAGATAAGTTCCTTGGGGGTCTAGTTTCCAAAATGGGGTCACTTGTGGGGGTTTCCACTGTTTAGGCACATCAGAGGCTCTCCAAACGCGACATGGCGTCCGCCCTGGATTCCAGCCAATTTGACATTCAAAATTTCAAATGATGCTCCTTACCTTCTGAGCACGTTCATGCGCCTAAAGATTGGTCTTCCACCACACATAGGGTATTGTTGTACTCAGGAGAAATTACACAACAAATATTGTGGCTCACGTTCTCCTGATACCCTTGCCAAAATAAAAAAAACTGTGTCCGAAGAAAAAATTTTGGGAAAAAAGTTAAATGTTCATTTTTTCCGTCCAAATTGCTTCAATTCTTGTGAAGTACCTAAAGGGTTAATAAACTTCTTGAATGTGGTTTGGAACACCTTGAGGGGTGCAGTTTTTACTGTGTTACTTTTGGGTATCTTCTGTTATATTGACCCCCCAAACTCACTTCAAATGTGAGGTGGTCCCTAAAAAAAATGGTTTTGTAAATTTTGTTTGAAAAATGAGATATTGCTGGTCAACTTTTAACCCTTATAACGTCTTAACAAAAAAAATTATGTTTCCAAAATTGTGTTGATGTAAAGTAGACATGTGGGAAATGTTATTTATTAACTATTTTGTGTGACATCACTCTATGATTTAAGGGTACAAAAATTAAAAGTTTGGAAATTGCAAAATGTTCAAAATTTTTGACAAATTTCCGTTATTTTCATAAATAAACACAAGTCATATCGAAGAAATTTTACCACTAACATGACGTAATATATGTCACAAAAAAATATTCTCAGAATCAGCGGGATCCGTTGAAGAGTTCCAGAGTTATAACCACATAAAGTGACAGTGGTCCGATTTAAAAATTAAGGCCTGGTCATTAACCTACAAAGTGGCTTGGTCCTTAAGGGGTTAAATCAGTTCTCCTTTTTTGTGAATGCAGCCCATTCACATGGGCTGATAATTAATCAGCAAACAAATGTTCATAAGAAGTTGATGCAAACTTATGAGCAAACCTCTCATTCATTGCCCAATTGAATCGCTTTCAGAAAAATTATTGTTGTCACTAGCAAATCACCTTGTGTAAACAGGATCTACTGCTGACAATATGCTGTAGGGGTGCAGACCCATTGTATTAAGAATCATTCTGCCCCCATTCAGTTTGAGCAGTGTGAATAACTTTTCTTGAATAGAGGAAAGGTGTGCAAGCTCAACTTCAACTCCACTGATTATAACTGAGTTGGAAATAGCCGAGCACTGTAGTCGGATTTCTACAGAAGTTTCATAGTTAATGAGTTCAGCAAAGGTCGAGCATGGGGACTTCTGCTCCACTAAGAATGGGTCTCTGCAGAGCCTTTTTATCAAGATTGCTGGTTTAAAAAATAACTTTCAATTTTAGGAATATCCCTTTAAACATGCTCTCACTTGTATATAGTCAATCAGCATAATTGTATGAGCAGAATCTGCCTGTCTAAATTTGTCATAAGATATTGGAGCCCCTGAGGCACTTACCACATGTGTTCAATTGTAAAGGAGTGGAAGAGTTGTTGGCACCTCTTCTGAAAAACATTTGTATTAAGGTACTGTCACACTTAGCGATGTACCAGCGATCTCGACCAGCGATATGACGCCGTCAGGATCGCTGGTACATCGCTAAGTGGTCGCTAGTGAGCTGCCACACAGGCAGATCTCACCAGCGACATCGCTGGGGGCGGGGATCGCTACTTACCTGTCACACCAGGCGATCCTGCGTCCTCCCGCCCGGCTCCACGCGTCGCTCGTCGTCACAGCAGGAAGCGCCGCAGGAAGCTGACGACGAGAAACAGTCCAGGACGTTCTCGCGCGATCAGCGATAACCAGCGGGGGAGCCGGTCGCTGATAAGTATCAGACACAGCGATATCGCTAGCAATATCGCTATAACGTCACTAGTTATAGCGATATTGCTAGCGATATCTCTTAGTGTGACATGCCCTTAAATGTAACCCTTTGTTTTATATGTATTTTATCTATTTTTGTCTGTGGTAGTAAGTTAGCCTTGGGCAGGGTTAACAGTAGGGTCAGCCCATGGTCGGAGGACTGCAAAATGGGCATCTAGCCTAGGGACTTGTTTCCTGTTAGAGTTGGAGAGCAGCTTATGAATGCGTAAGAAGTATTGCTGTTGGGAAAAGGCCACAATTGGAGAGTGTGTTTAGTCCAGACAAATTAAAGATATAACAAGTTTGAGCTATACCAGCAACAGACTTTAATACTTCCAGAGTGCAAAGATTGAAAGAGAATTAAGGAGGTATCTTCCACCTGCAGTGAGTACAACCATATCATATCAGAAATGTGGGAGGCAGAATTCTCCAAGGCAGCTATGATGCTAGTCACTAATCATGGACAAGTCATAAGGTAGGGTAGTCAAGAAATCTGGGGTCAGATTCCAAGAGAGATTGTCGTAAACTAAGGGAAAGATAGAGATGTAGTCAGGTCATTGTCTAAGGTCAGAATTCAAGCACGGTAGCAGATCAAGACAAAAGGCTAGGCAAACGGAAGGTCAAAGGCAAATCCAAGGTTGGATAGCAAAGATCAGAATATAAGAACTCAGAGCAAACACACACTACTTGAGCTAAGCTGCAATTAACAGGAATCAGATATAGCCAGGCAATAAGCCAGGATGGGCGACACATGGAGGAAACCCAGCACACCCCAGCTCTGAATGGACGGTTGGACTGTCACTCACAACACTGACAGCTCAGCACGCGCAAGCCTCAGGTACGATGGCTGAACTGTCACTTGCTGTTTCAAAGGCACAATGAGTGGTGGAATCGTGACAGCAGTTAGTAGTAGTGAATTACAAGGGTGCCGTGTTAGGCGCTCCTTGAACATAGGAGTTACTGTTCTGACCAAGGGGGACACAAAGGTTTCTCTGTAGTGGAGGATAAAGGAAATTTGGGACGTACTGTGACACTCATGCAGAATATCAATACTATCAAAATGCTGTGTCTGTTACATATAAAAAGAACGCCTCTCTATGATACAGAAGAACTGTACCGAAAGAGTATTGCCTGATATCAATTGTTACATTTCTATTGTAAAGAATTCCAAGATTATTTTATATTTTTATATCTGACTCTGGTCTCCATACTATCTAATCACTTTTGACCTAAATAGGGCTGAACCCCCACAACAAGTACAGACACTCAGGGCTACTGTAACCCGGCGCTTTGGGTCCGCGAAGCAAACCTCGCCATGAATGCTCCCTTACACACTCTTGGTATAATCCAGGCCTTCTATCAGCTGTGAGAAGTACTAGGCTAGGATGAAAATTTTGCCTCTGGTTGTGAGCCATATTGTTCCCATTCACTGATAAAATAATGAAAATGATGAGTGATGTATAGTATATGTAGATTCATAACTACTTACCCGAACAAAGATGAGAGTGCTGGATTCCCCCACCCTGTATTTTCCTTCAGAAACTTTGATCATACAGAATTGCTCTGGACATGTACATCTGCTTACCAAATGCTGAACCTATTGCAATAAACAGAAGAAACTCAGAATTCTAGAAAGTTAGCATTGGACAATAATAGAATATCAAAGACAGACAGACACATATACAGACCGAGGAGGATAACAGGGGAATAGACAAGGCAACCAGATAACCAGAGAGGTTAGTAGCTTAGCGGATTGCAGACCCCTAAACTGACAACACAACTAGAATTAGCCGTGGGACGTACCTACGATGCCCTAGATGCCTCGGCACAGCCACAGAAGAATTATCTAAGCCTAAAGAGAGAGAAATGGGAATGCTAAACTGCCCCGGAGTAGAACCCCAAAGGAATAGATAGCCGCCGAACATATATTGCCGGTGAGACAAGATGAAACAAAAACACAGGCAGAGAATAGTGTAAGCAAATGATGGGGCCAAAACTGTCTAGATAGAACAGGACAGGAAAGGATACTGTCTGCAATCACGCAAAAAACCCTAAGAAAAATCCAACACGTCTGATATGCAAAAATACTGAGGCCACACGACCTCTCCCCCACTAAATCAGAACTCTGGTGTGAACTGGTTACTAAAAAGACTAACATATGCTGTGGCATGTGGAACAGAGTCCAGCTCAGGTCCCAGCAGGGAACCAGGCTGAACTACACCAGCAAGGCAACAATCAGAGAAAAGCAAAAATGGATCCAATGCAAAAAAAGATTCAAGAAGACAAATAACTTATCTGAAGGATGCAGGACGGAGCAGGAGACAAGCAGACTTCACAATATGCTCAGGAAGCAAACCAAATTACCGGCAAGAGCTGAGGGAAGGTTGTTCACTGAAATCTCCCCAGTCTGTAACACCTGACCTCAAATCATCTTGTTCAGGTGATTGACTTGTGTCAGCTAAACCAGCTCCATTACCTGCAGTAACCACCAGAGGGAGCCCCAACTCAGAAGCCAGGTCAAAAGTGTTCACAACAATTAATGACTTATCTCACGTATAAGCCACCAATTCTTAAAAGCTGGATAATCCATTTAACATTGTTGCCTGGAAATTGCCTTGTAGTCAGGAACACTGGGCAAAAATATTACACATCCACATCTATTCGTACACTCCGCCATTCTACAGGGTGGGCCATTTATATGGATACACCTAAATAAAAAGGGAATGGTTGGTGATATGTTTGTGGCACATTAGTATATCAGAGGGGTCAAACCTTTCAAGATGGGTGGTGACCATGGCAGCCATTTTGAAGTTGTCCATTTTGGATCCAACTTTATTTGTTTCAATGGGAAGAGGGTCATGTGACACATCACACTTATTGAGAATTTCACAAGAAAAACAAAGGTGTGTTTGGTTTAAACATAACTTTATTCTTTCATGAGTTATTTACAAGTTTATGACCACTTATAAAATGTGTTCAAAGTGCTGCCCATTGTGTTGGATTGTCAATGCAACCCTCTTCTCCCACTCTTGACACACTGATAGCAACAACGCAGAAGAAATGCTAGTCTAAGGGGTTCAGATTCCTTGTAGGAATGCTCAGACCTGAAATATATCAATAGCTCACAAAATCATAGGATAGGCCTAATCAAGCCCGGGATACAGCAGAGTATAGTAAACCATACAGTACATAATTTGTATTAAATAATGCCAAATGAAATAAAAACAGTGTAAAAATGAAACCATGCAACTAAAAGAGCAGGGACATATTGCATGCTCTCATTAACGGATACAGTGACCAACGATAATATGGTAGTACATGAAAAGCAATTATTTATATCATATATTGTGCCCTCTATTGGTTTTAATCTCAAGTCTGTGTTCACCACCTGTTAGTACACATTTTATTAACTACCCCACTTGTACCAGGGGTTCATATCAATCAACATAAACTCCACCAGATGTAGCAAGAATCACACTATACCAAATGTGTGTACAACGACCAGGCTATGCTTACCATTAGTTAGTACTCCCTTTATTAAGTACAACCTGTACAAGGGTTTCAAGACAATCAACATGAATAACCCCAGATATGACAGGAGTGCAGATCATTCTTCTACTATTGTGTTGTGCGCATGCACAATTGTATGTACAGGTGGGGATATCAGTCCGCAGTGTGTAAATGAGGTGGAATAAAGGACACCAATTTAGATTTTTAGTACTTACAGCTAAGTGTTGATTAGGTGCGTATTTGATCACCTACTGCAGAAGGGAAGTGCCCCAAAATGTATATATACAGTGGGCACGGAAAGTATTCAGACCCCTTTAAAGGGAATCTGTCACCCCTTTTTTGAGATATCATATAATGATATCATTCAATTGTGTGTCATATAAGGATTCTCTTAGTACTTTTGCTTCCCCCTGACCCCACACCTTTCATGCATAAATACCTTTTTTATATCGGTTCAGATGTATGTAAACTGCCATGGTCCGGTCCGCTGGGCAGGGCTTATTCACCTGCTGCCCCCCCTGTCTTGCTCTACACAAGAAGAAATGTGTAGAGCAAGACGGGGGGGAGGGAGCAGTTGAATAAGCCCCGCCCATCGGACCGGACCGTGGCAGTTTACATACCTTTTTTTATATCGGTTCAGATGTATCTATGCATGAAAAGTGCATTGTCAGGGGGAAGCAAAAGTACTAAGAATCCTTATGTGACACACAATTGAATGATATCATTATATGATATCTCAAAAAAGGGGTGACAGATTCCCTTTAAATATTTCACTGTTTGTTTCATTGCAGCCTTTTGGTAAATTCAAAAAAGTTCATTTTCTCTCATTAATGTACACGTTGCACCCCATCTCGACTGAAAAAGAAACAGAAAAAAAAAAGAACAGAAATGTAGAAATTTTTGCAAATTTATTAAAAAAGAAAAACTGAAATATCACATGGTCATAAGTATTCAGACCCTTTGCTCAGACACTCATATTTAAGTCACATGCTGTCCATTTCCTTGTGATCCTCCTTGAGATGGTTCTACTCATTCATTGGAGTCCAGCTGTGTTTAATTAAACTGATAGGACTTGATTTGTAAAGGCACACACCTGTCTATATAAGACCTCACACCTCACAGTGCATGTCAGACCAAATGAGTGTAAGGAGGTGGCAGGTCTCCTCAGTTGTTCCCCCTCCTTCTGCCGTGTGACCCCCCATGCAATTCTCATGTATCTAAGTAATGTACCTGTATGGTTTTATGTATGCCTTATATCTGGCAATGTATTATACTATATTATGTATGTTCTCCTTTAAAGAGCTGTATTTAGTTAGGGACAGCAATGGTTAATGTGAGAGCAGGGTTAGCAGCAGAGAGAGAGGAAGCTGCTGTTTCCCTCCAGAACTGTCGGGATCATTGACCAGTGCAGTCGTACAGACAGACGGGGCACTGCCAGACCCCACAGATGGGAGAGGTCTGTTGCTCTGGGCTAAATATCACTAAGGACTAAAAAAGGATTACAACACAGGCTCTCTGAATTTTAGAGGGGCCTTTGCGAAAGAGGTCTCAGGTACCCAGATTCCAGCGGTTAGACGACTGTGATCCTCGACTGTTGTGGCCATTGTGGGTACGACTGCAGCAAATGTCAGGGCGAGAGCAGGAAATCCAGTGTTGAAAATTGTCTTTTATGTCCATACTTCATCCTCTGTTCAATAAAAAGTTACGTTTTCCCTGTTGGAATACAGCTGCATCTCTGGACTTTTAATTGCATGGACTGCTGTGGCCCGAAAAGAGAAGGTAACTCTGTTTGGGGGAAAGGATGAATTCATTCCATATTGCATGTACAAGGGGCCAGGGTGACTACAGACTGTGTTTAGTGGGTGAGCTCGGTCCAGACTACCACCCTGGTGCTACTTGTTACATGAGAATCATGAGGTCAAAGGAACTGGCCAAGGAGCTCAGAGACAGAATTGTGGCAAGGCACAGATCTGGCTAAGGTTACAAAAGAATTTCTGCAGTACTCAAGGTTCCTAAGAGTACAGTGGCCTCCATAATCCTTAAAAGGAAGAAGTTTGGGACCACTAGAAGTCTTCCTAGACCTGGCCATCCAGCTGTGGTCATGGCAGGTACGAGGGATGCAGTGACGAGGCGCGAGATGGATTCTGCTTTTAGTAACAACTTTTATGGTTTGATGCCGATAAGGCTATCCTATGCAACCACACCAAATAACAGAACTAGTCCTCGCCGGGACTCAATACAAACAATGGTCATAAGAACACGACTACTCCGGTAAAGGCCGGTCACTATAGGTCCGCGGTATGGCCAGCTACGGGTCCTTAATTATGTGGTGTCACTTATCCGTCCTGACGTCCCTCGGCGTCCTGGACGATGGTGCTTCGGCGTCGCAGCCGCTGGGCCCAGCAACTGAGGATCTGGCGTGTTCTTTGGGCGTACCGAGGCCCAGGCGAAGCATGGGAACAACAGGCCCTAGAAAAGTTCTTTGGCGGGATGTCCCCCGGCAGAGGCAGCAGGACACTGCCTGGGGGTTGGAGAGTCGAGGCCGCAGACCCTGAACGGGAGCAGGCAGCGGCGAGGCTGAGTCGCAGTTGGTAGGCCACTGGCGCAGCCAGCGGCTGCACTAGGGGACCCGCGGCGGGTGACGACCCAGCTCTTGCCACAGACTGGAGCGGGGCAGTGGCGGTTGCGAGCAGCAATAGACAAGCTGCAGCCGCAGTCGGGAGTGGAGCGGCAGCGGCTGTGTGCCGCAACGGGCAGGCTGCAGCCGTGAGCTGGAGTGAGGCGGTAGCGGCCATGGGTGACTGCGGACAGGCCGCAGCCGCGAGCTGGAGAGAGGCGGCAACGGCCGCAGGTTGGGGTGAAGCAGCGATCTTCTGTTGGTCGCTCGGCGCCGTCTCTCTGCAGTCCACCATGAACCTCCCATCGCTGTCCTCCTCTCTGGTTTCTGCTCGGGTCTCTCGCTCCCTGGTGCTCCCACAGTCTCCTGCTCCTTCTCTCCCCTAACTCTGCTCCCCGGAATCGGGTTCCCTAGGAACTTAGATGACGGTCCCCTTGGTTCCGGCCTGGACACTCGGTGGGGGCCCTTCCTCCTACACAGCCAAACTAAGCAATCATGGGAGAAGAGCTTTGGTGAGAGAGGTAAAGAGAAACCTCAAGATCACTGTGGCTGAGCTCCACAGATGCAGTAGGGAGATGGGAGAAAGTTCCACAAAGTCAACTATCACTGCAGCCCTCCACCAGTCGGGTCTTTATGGCAAGAGTGGCCCAACGGAAGCCTCTCCTCAGTGCAAGACATATGAAAGCCTGCATAGAGTTTGCTAAAAACCACATGCAGATCTCCTAGACTATGAGAAATAAGATTCTCTGGTCTGATGAGACGAAGATAGAATTTTTTGTGATAATTCTAAGCGGTATGTGTGGAGAAAACCAGGCACTGCTCATCACCTGCCCAATACAATCCCAACAGTGAAACATGGTGGTGGCAGCATCATGCTATGATGACAGGACGACTAATTGCGATTGAAGGAAACATGAATGCGGCTAAGTACAGAGATACCCTGGATGAAAACCTTTTCCAGAGGGCTCTGGACCTCAGACTTGGACAAAGGTTCACCTTCCAACAAGATAATGATGCTAAGCACACATCTAAAATAACAAAGGAGTGGCTTCAGAATAACTCTGTGACCATTATTGACTGGCCAAGTCAGAACTCTGACCTAAACCCAATAGAGCTTCTCTGGAGTGATCTGAAAATGGCTATCCACCAACGGTCACCATCCAACCTGAAGGAACTGCAGAGGCTATGCAAGGAAGAATAACAGAGGATCCCCAAATCCAGATGTGAAAAACTTGTTGCATCATTCCCAAGAAGACTCACGGCTCTACTAGCTCAAAAGGGTGCTTCTACTTAATACTGAGCAAATGGTCTGAATACTTTTGACCATGTGATATTTCAGCTTTTCTTTTTTAATAAAATTGCAAAAATTTCTACATGTCTGTTTTTTTCAGTTAAGATGGGGGGCAGCTTGTACAATAATGAGAAAAAAATGAACTTTTTTTAATCTACCAAATGGCTGCAATGAAACAGAGTGAAAAACTTAAAGAGGTCTGAATGCTTTCTGTACCCACTGTATATAGAATGTTTGCTCATAATAAATAATAATAATTTTATTTGTATAGCGCAGATATATTCCACAGCACTTTACATTTCAGAGGGCACTTGTACAGGCGACAGACATTACAGCATAACAATAATCACATAGATCATAACAGATACCAAGAGGAATGAGGGCCCTGCTCGCAAGCTTACAATCTAGGAGGAAAAAAGGTAGACACGAAAGGTGGGTGGTAACAGTTGCCTTCATTGTTCGGACCAGCCATAATGTTAAGTGTGTAACAGTACAGACACAGAGGACTAGTCGTATTGACTTGGGAAGTGCATTCCAAAGAATTGGTGCAGCACGTGTATAGTCTTAGAGACGGGAGTGGGAGGTTCTGATTATTGAGGGTGCTAACCTCAGGTCATCAGCAGAAAGGAGAGCACGGGTAAGGTGGTAGACTGAGACGAGGGAGGAGAAGTAGGGTGGTGCTGAGCCGTGGAGTGCTTTGTGGGTGAGTGTAATAAGTTTGTACAGGATTCTGGAGTGGATGGGTAACCAATGTAAGGACTGGCACAAGGTAGAGGCATCGATGTAACGATTGGCGAGGAATATGATCCTGGCTGCAGCATTCAAGACAGATTGGAGGGGGGAGAGTTTGGTAAGGCTACTTTCACACATCCGGTGTGTGGGGTCCGGCGGCGTGTGGCGAAAAGCCAGGCCGTGTATGCGGCGTCTGATACAGCTCGGACATGATTTAAAGGAGCCGCAGGAGGAACATATACACCGGTGGATGAGAGAGGCAGCCGCTGAGAGAGACAGCTGCTGAAAGGGAGGGGAGGGGAGAGGGGGGTGGAGAGAGAGACATGTGGGGTTAACACTCAGTGTCCAGGCGAGAGAATCTCTCTCTCTTGCCGGGCACTTGTGGGGTTAACCCCACAGAGAGATCTCTCTCTCTCACCCAGACACTGTGAGTGTTAACCCCACAAGTGCCCGGCGAGAGAGATCTCTCACAAGTGTCCGGGTGACAGAGAAAGATCTCTCTCTCTCGCCGGGCACTTGTGGGGTTAACATTCACAGAGTCCGGGCATGCGCTGTGGAAAAAGCCGGTCCGGCGCTGACAAAAAACGTTGCAGAGAATGTTTTTTGCAGATGCCGGATGGCTAATTTTTGCCGTGTCCGGCAACAACCGGCCACGACGCATAACCATCCGGCACGATGCGGCGACCATGAAAGCTTATGGGATAAAACCGGATCCGGTGCTGGATCCGGTTATTAAAAATTTCGCCGCATCGTGCCGGATTACAAAAGCCTGATATGTGAAAGAGGCCTAAGAGTGAGACGATTAGAAGAGTTACAATAGTCCAGACGAGAATGAATAAGAGAAACAGTAACAGTTTTTGCGGAGTCAAAAGTAAGAAAAGGTTGAATTCTAGAAATGTTTTTGATGTGCAGATAACAAGAGTGAGCCAGTGATCAGATGTGGGGGGCAAACAAAAGCTCGGAGTCAAGTATGACCCCAAGACAGCGGGCATGTTGTTGGGGAGTAATAGTGGAACCACACACACAAATGGCAATGTTGGGCATAAGTACATTAGTAGAGGGAGGAAACACAAGGAGATCAGTCTTTGACAGGTTCAGTTTCAGATATAGTGAGGACATGATGTTAGACACAGTGTTTAGATCGCTGGTGTTTTCTAAAAAGGCAGGTGTGATGTCAGGAGAAGCATATAATTGGGTGTCATCAGCATAGAGATGGTACTGGAAACCAAATCTACTGTTGTTTGACCAATAGGGGCAGTGTACAAAGAGAAGAGGAGGGGGGTCTAGAATCGATCCTTGAGGAACCCCAACAGTAAGTGGAAGATGTGGGGAGGAGGATCCAGCAAAAGACACAGTAAAGGAGCGGTCAGAGAGATAGGAGGAAAACCAGGAGAGAACGATGACATTGATGCCGATGGAGCAGAGCATAGTGAGGAGGAGCTGGTGATCCACAGTGTCGAATGCTGCAGAAAGATCCAAGAGAATTAGCATGGAGTAATGACCATTAGATTTAGCTGTTAGAGACTTTAGTGACGGCAGTTTCAGTAGAGTATAAAGAGCGGAAACCGGATTGGAGAGGGTCGAGAAGAGAGTTATCAGAGAGATAGCGGATAAGACGGGAGTGGACCAGGCATTCATTTTTGTCAGGTGGGCGGTGACAGCAAGGTAAAGGGACTGGAGGAGATGTGACGGAATTGGGTCACTGGTGCAAGTGGTTGGGCGAGAAGATGCAAGGAGCCTGCTTACTTCTTCTGTGACTGGATGAAAATCAGACAGTGAGCTAGATACAGTGGGGGAAGAAGGAAAATGCATGGTATGAGGTGATTGGAAGATAATTTCCTGACGGCTATGGTCAATTTTTTCTTTGAAGTAATTGGCCAGATCATCAGCTCGAAGCTCCGTGGTTGGGGCCTGCACTCTGGGGTTGAGTAGGGAAAGAAATGTGTCAAAGAGATGTTTAGGGTTATTGGACAGTGAGGTGATGAGGTTGTTGATATAGGTTTATTTGGAGAGGTGAAGGGCAGTGTTGTATGCTCTAAGCATAAACTTATAATGGATGAAATCTTCGTGTAGATTGGATTTTCTCCACAGACAATTGGCGCACCTGGAGCACCGCTGCAGGAAATGTGTTTGCAGGGTGTGCCAGGGTTGTCGCTGTCTGTATGTATGTATAGGAGGTAAAATTTCATCCTGAGAACTTTGAAGTGTATGCAAATATCGATCTATCTATCTATCTAAAAATAAAAATAATAACCAGCACAAAAAAATACAACAGGGTGAAAAAAGCCTTCCAGGCATATACCAAACCTTTACAATAAATCCAAAAAAGATGATGAAGGCAGCACTCCTTTAGAAATATCACGTGCAGTTTATTGGCCCATGTGCAACGTTTCGGTCCCAAGCTTGAGAAAGGTTCACACTTGGGACCGAAACGTTACATATGGGCCGATAAACTGCACGTGATATTTCTAAAGGAGTGCTGCCTTCATCATCTTTTTTGAATTTATCTATCTATCTAATCCCCCCACATGTATTCCACATGAAATTCCCACAGGTGCCCCCTCCTCCATCATGTGGTCTCAGTTGCCTTGAGAAAACAGGTTCTGCCAGGGAACAAAGGATCTTAGCCAGTGGGTGGAAGGAAGTGGGAAAATACAATAGACTGTTCTCCACCCATGGGACTGGACTCACCTCTCTTGGTTGGATGTAAAACTTCTGAGCGAGCCACATGGTCTCTCGTACTCCATGGACAGAGTGATGAGTACATTTGGTTAAAGTTTACTCCCCTGTAAACCCTTTACTTATTAGGCCCTGCATGAAGCCCCCTTAGCTCCTAAGGAATAACGAATGATAGGGGGTGGGCTGATATTGCATGTGTGATTTGGGTAACTTCGGTAATAGATATTAGTTAATCGTGGGTTTTGAAGGTGTGATATTGCTTTGCTATTATTGTACTAATGTTGTAGTACTAATATACAGTACGTGTAAATATATGTATACATAAATTTATAGTCGCCAGCTTGGGTATAAATATATACCGTACGTATGTAATAGACCGTAGATTTATGTGTGTAATAAATATTTTTTATTGATTCACAGTTTTGTCTCAGTTAGTATATAGTATAAGGAACAGATCACGCTAAGGCATTACTAAGTTGGCATTACTTATTAATAGTCAAGTTCAACGTTTACAGTTAATATCGGAACCTCGATAGAGGTGCAGGGAGAGTTCCCCCATTAATAATACTTTTATTTTTGGCGGGACACTCATCCTTTTTCACCAACCAGCAAAATTCTGGCTCTCACAGACCCGTTCGTTTTTCTTTAAGAAGCCCTCCTACTCTGCACTCCATTAATTGCACCTGTTTGAACTTGTTACCTGTATAAAATATACCTGTCCACACACTCAATCACACTCCAACCTCTCCACCATGGCCAAGACCAAAGAACTTTCTATTGACACCAGAGACGATATTGTAAACCTGCACATGGCTAGACTGGGTTGCAGACAATAGGCAAGCAGCTTGGTGAAAAGGCAACAACTGTTGACACAATTATTAGAAAATAGAAGAAACACAAGATGACTGTCAGTCTTCCTCTTTCTGTGGCGCCATGCAAGATCTTGCCTTGTGGGGATTCTGAGAAAGGTCAGGAATCAGCACAGAACTACATGGGAGGGACCCGGTCAATGACCTGAAGAGAGCTGGTACCACATTCTCAGGCATCACCATTAGTAACCCACTACACCTTCATAGATTAAAATCTTGCAGGGCATGCAAGGTCCCCCTGCCGAAGCCAGCACATGTCCAGGCCCATTTAAAGTTCGCCAATGACCATCTGAATGATCCAGAGGAGGCATGGGAGAAGGTCATGTGGTCAGATAACACCAAAATAGAACTTTTTTATATCAACTCTACTCGCCAAGTTTGGAGGAAGAAGAAGGATGAGAACAACCCCAAGAACACTGTCCCAACTGTATAGCATGGTGGGGAAAATCTCATACATTGGGGGTGGTTTTCTGCCAAAGGGACAGGACGACTGCACTGTATTGAGGGGGAGGATGGATGGGGTAATGTATCATGAGATTTTGGCCAACAACCTCCTTCACTCAGTAAGAGCGCTGAAGATGGGTCATGGCTGGGTCTTCCAGTATAACAATGACCCAAATCACACAGCCAGGGCAACTAAGGAGTGGCTCCGTAAGAAGCATTTCAAGATCATGGAGTGGCCTAGCCAGTCTCCATACCTGAACCCAATAGAAAATCTTTGAAGGGAGCTGAAACTCAATGTTGTCCAGCAACATCCCTGAAACCTGAAAGATCTGGAGAACATCTGTATGGAGGAGTGGGCCAAAACTCTATGCTGCAGCGTGTGCAAACTTGATCAAGAACTACAGGAAACGTCTGACCTCTGTAATTGCAAACAAAGGTTTATTACCAAACACAGTCCACTTATAACAAAACCACCTCAAATCAAATAATTTCAACAACATCCCCACACATAGACGGGGATATAGAGGCATAGATGGGCCGCCCCCACACCCAGGGCAGCGGGGTACTTGGTACCGGGCCGGTGTCAGGGGGATGTGTCACAGCAGCGGTGACCCGGTCCGTGGCCATGGGCGCTCAATATCAATTGCGGTGATGTCAATAGTGTTATAGCATAGTTCGTGACGCCACCCGTGGTGTTTGGCAAGTAAGATGTTGAGCCAACGCTGCGTGCAGATCCGCTGGGACTGGTGGTGTGGTGCAGCAAAGATGGTGTAGCTCCCCACAGGTGGAGCTGTAGTCCCAGGGCAGTGTGGGTGCAATGGAGGAGGAGAGGCACAGAATGGTATAGGTGCAGGTACCCAGGTGTAGCGGTGCTGGAATAACTGGAGGACACCAGAGTATGCGGTTCCAAACCTTTACTCACTGTTTGCAGTTCACACAACTGCCTGCCTCCGCACTGTGTTCTTCAGGTCAGGGCCCCAGTCAACCTCCAGGCCGGATAGGATTCTCCCCTCCACACTCCGCCAATATGTACCTTACTGAACGACTCCTCCAATGCGCCTTTAGGTGTGAAGCACTCCAGTACTTAATTACCCTGGAATCCCTCTCTCTAGGTGTTCCTAGTCTATACTTGTATGACAGACAGCTGTAGCCTGCTTCGGGGACTCCTCTCTGCGTCCCGCCTCACCATCCAAGTGCTGCTGTGTCCCAAGTCTATGATGGGAGTAAGGCGTTAGTGGCTCACTACTCCTCCGGTGTCTGTTGCCGGACATAAAGATCCAATCAACCTCGGGGACCGGGCCCCGGCCTTTGCGCTCTGGACTGGAAGGGTTATCTCTCTTTCTCAACCTGCTTCCCACCGTCCTTCTATTCTCCTTCGTTCCGATCTGTTCTCTCTCTCTTATGGAATCTGTAGTTTCCAGTCTACGTCTCTTTCTCCTTCTCTTCCTTCCCGTGCCAGCTGGCCCAGTTCACTGGGGCAGCTGCAGCACTCCTTCCTCCATCCCTTCTTCCAGGGATCCCCACTCCTCACCGAGTGGCTGTCATCTCCTACTCCGCCTGCCCTCTTCTGCAGACTGACCTGAAATCCTACATCTTCCGTCTCTTTTATATCTAACTCCACCCGCCTCCCCAGCACCTCTCGTGTTACGAAGCCAGGGACCACAAAAGGCACCCTATGACCTTTCCAGCATAAAGCATGGATGGGTCCCTGCTGAACTATCCTGTGTGTGGGGTGCAGGTGTTGGAATGTGGAAGGGAGTTCCCACCCTACCCGGATGGTGGGGTACCACACCTTAGGAGAAGGTGCAGTACCTCTGTGGCGACTGAAGCCTCAGGGGCGCCACATAGACACAGTATTAATTAAAATAATTTTATTCAAGCATGTAAAATAATGACTCCTAAACAAAGAATCCTCATAGGTAAAAAAAACCATAGGTTTATGTACCAAATATTAAGTTCTATTTTTCTATTGCATCAAATACTTATTTCATGCAATAAAATGCAAATTATGTAAAAATCAAACAATGTCATTTGTTATTTTCTGTTTTTTATTTTTAGATTCTGCCTCTCACAGTTGAAGTGTACCTATGGTAAACATTACAGACCTCTCCATTCTTTGTACGAGGGAAAACGTGCAAAATCGGCCGTGTATCAAATACTTATTTCCCCCAAGGTATATCTTAATAGCCTCCTGAGGAGCTGCTCAGACTGGTCCACCATTGTTGTTCTGTTATGTATTTCCGGTCAAGGATCACACTCCTTGGATATCTCCAGGCGTCTTATTACATGAGACTTGTGAAACATTCCTCCATTAAAAGATATCTGCTATCAACAACTAACCAACAAGTTCTTACACTCTATAGTACACACATCAAAGTAGTGAGACCCCCTAGAGGCCACATCAACATATAACATATTGTTACATCCTTTCTCTTAACTGAAAGAACAATAAAATTAATAAACAATATATATGTGGCGCCCCTGAGGGTTCAGTCGCCACAGAGGTACTGCACCTCCTCCTGAGGTGTGGTACCCCACCATTCAGGTAAGGTGGAGACACCTAACCACACTCCAACACCTGCATCCCACACAACATAGTAGTGTAGCAAAGCACCCTTTGGTGGCTCCCTGCTTGGAACACGAAGCGTGCAGGGAGGCGGGTGGAGTTTAGTTTGCATCAAAAGAGCGGGAAGAGTTTAGGATTTAGTCAGTCTGACAGAGTCAGAGGAGGAGTGAAGATCCCCTGAGTGGAATGGAGGAAGGAAGTGCTGCAGCCGACCTCAGTGACCTGGGTCCGCTGGCACAGGAAAGGAGCATCGATAGAAAGCCTGACTCTCCATAAGAAGGAAAGGATTAGTACGGAACGTGAGGAGAAGAAGAGAACTAAGGATTAGAGTTAGAGGAGAACCCTTCCCAAGTTCTAAGCGCAAGGCCGGGGTCCGGTCCCCGAGGTTGTATGGATACTAATAGTCCTGCAGCAGACACCGGAGGAATAGAAGTTGTCACCACTTTATTCCCACACCAGACTTGGGGGCACAACAGCATCGTGAGTGAGCCGGGACTAGGTAGTAAGGAGTCCCCGAAGCAGGCTACAGCTGTCTGCCGTACAAGTAGAATTCATAGGAACATCTGACAGGAGGAACTTCAGTGTAACTCAGTACTGTGAGTACTTCACTAAAGGCGCTAAGAGGGAGACGTTTGGAAAAGGCACATATGTTGGCGGAGTGTTGGAAAGGAGTACTTCATCTTGCCTGGAAGTTGGCTGAGGTCCTGACCCGGAGGACACGGCACGGATGCGGGCTCTTGTGCCACAACAGACTGTGAGTAAAGCTTTGGAACTACATGCCCTGGTGTCCTCCACTTATTCCTGCGTCAACCTGCCCGGCACTGCTACATCACCTGCGCCCGACACTACACCATCTACGTGTCACTTCACCTACTCTGCCCTGGGACTACAGCCCTGCCTGTGGAGGGCTATAACATCATTGCTGCACCACACCATCTGTCCCAGAGGATCTGTCTGCAGCGTCGACTTAACACCTTCATTGCCGAACACCACAGGTGGCGTCACAACTCATTCATTCATAAACGCTAATCATCATAAGCACACAGCACATTCCCCTTTTACAATGGGCGCCCAGGGCCACGGGCCGGGTCCCAGCTGCCGTGACATCTCCCATTGAAGCTCATCGGGCCCGGTACCGAGTACCCCACAGCCCTGGGAGGGCGACCCATATACCATGACCAAGTTAAAGCTATAACATAATAAGTCCAGTTAGATATAATCCTTGAGGTGTGCCGGCTTTCTGATAATTCTGCCAGCTCTAGTAACATAAGATGTGTCACTGCCTACATCTGGTAGTTCTTCTGATTCTGGTAATATGCCTTCTGATATTATCTGTCTCTGGCCAGAATCCTCACCCTGATGGTCAACTGTCACTGTTGGTACTTGACTTGTACTTGCTGCCTCGTTGTCTTGGGTGTCAGGATACTGCTCAAAAGGCCATGAATATGAATTCTCTTTCTTGTGATTTCCTCAGGTTTTTCCGATTTCTCCTTAGTCTTCTTCCTTCCTCTGTTAGAATTTCGTAGGACCGAGGTCCTAGTTTCTGGACAACTTTTGCCTTTTGCCAGTGTTTGTCAAACGAGCTGCTTGGCTGCAGCCGAATGTTGTCATTTCTCTGGAGCTCAGGCAGATCCTTTGCAGATTTATTGTAATAGAAAGCTTGCCTATCTTGATTCTTCTGTAATTTAGCTTTGATGTTTCCCAGCAACTTTGGCTTTAACAGATGACTAGCAGTTGGTAAGAGTATCTTTGTACGCCTACTGATGGGCCTCTGTGCCGGACTGCTGTCTAGGCCTTGAGTGGGTGTGTTTCTATGATCCAGTATGGACAGATATACATCAGTACCTGCTTGTTTTGCTTTCTGCATGAGGTTTTTGGCTGTTTTTACTGCTGACTCTGCTTTCCCATTACTCTGAGGATATCTGGGAGAAGACTTCTGGTGTTCAAATTCCCATGTCTTGCTGAAGGTTTTGAACTCTTCCGAAGTAAACTGCGCCGCATTGTCCGAGAAAACGACATCTGGAATGCCATACCTGGCAAAATGGGCCTTGAGTTTTTAGTCACTGTTCCTGCCCTTGTGTCCTGCAACAAATCAACCTCCCAGAAGTTAGAGAAATAGTCCACTGTAATCAGGTATTCTTTGTCATTCCATGTGAACAAGTCCGTTCCTATTTTTGACCATGGCCTATGTGGAATTTCATGTGGTTGCAATGTCTCCTTTGGTTGTTTATCACTGCAGGATGCACATATTTCACATTGTGCTATATAATTTTTAATGTGGTCATTCATACCTGGCCAATAAACAGATTCTCGCGCTCGACGTAGATATCCTTCCATGCCTTAAGTGGGAAGAGTGCAATGTTTTCAGTATGTCTCTTCTGAGAACTTCTGGTATAACCGCCCTGTCTCCTTTAAAGATGATTCCTTGCTGCACTGACAATTCATCTCTTATGTAGAAGAATGGTGAAACTTCCCTTGGAGCATGTTGCTTGTATTTTGGCTAGCCCTGCAAGATGACAGTCTTTAAACTCTGGAGACTTTTATCCTTCTCTGTGAAAGTCTTGATTTTCTTCAACTTTTCTTTTGACACTGCAAGATAGTTACACATATTGATGGTTTCAATGTCTTTCTCCTCATCATTTGTGATAGGAAGGTAAGATCTGCTTAGCATATCTGCAATCAGTAAGTCTTTTCCTGGACAGTACCCGATGTCAAAATCATATTTCTGAAGTCGTAACAGCATGCACTGTAGTCTCTTTGGGGCATTCAGTAGTGGTTTCTTTGTAATGCTCTCCAAAGTTTGTGATCCGACTGTACTCTTACCCGTCGACCATAGGTGTATTGGTGAAACTTCTCCAACCCAAATGCCACAGCCAGTAGTTCCTTCTCAATCTGAGCATCTCCCTGCTCTGTTGTTGTAAGGGCTCTGCTTGCAAATGTGAGTGGCTGTTTGTTCTGCATTAACCCCTTCATGACCCAGCCTATTTTGACCTTAATGACCTGGCCATTTTTTGCAATTCTGACCAATGTCCCTTTATGAGGTAATAACTCAGGAACGCTTCAACGCATCCTAGCGATTCCGAGATTGTTTTTTCGTGACATATTGGGCTTCATGATAGTGGTATATTTAGGTCAATAATTTTTGCGTTTATTTGTGAAAAAAATGGAAATTTGGCAAAAATTTTGAAAATTTTGCAATTTTCAAATTTTGAATTTTTATTCTGTTAAACCAGAGAGTTATGTGACACAAAATAGTTAATAAATAACATTTCCCACATGTCTACTTTACATCAGCACAATTTTGGAAACAACATTTTTTTTCGTTAGGAAGTTATAAGGGTTAAAAGTTGACCAGCAATTTCTCATTTTTACAACAAAATTTACAAAACCATTTTTTTTAGGGACCACCTCACATTTGAAGTCACTTTGAGGGGTCTATATGGAAGAAAATACCCAAAAGTGTCACCATTCTAAAAACTGCACCCCTCAACCTACTCAAAACTATATTTAAGAAGATTATTAACCCTTCAGGTGCTTCACAGGAACTAAAGCAACATGGAATGAAAAAATGGAAATTTTAATTTTTCCAACCAAAATTTTATTTTAGCATCAGTTTTTTCATTTTCACATGGGTAACAGGATAAAATGTATCCTAAAATTTGTTGGGCAATTTCTCCTGAGTACACTGATACCTCATATGTGGTCATAAACCACTGTTTGGGCGCACGGCAGGGCTCAGAAGGCAAGGAGCGCCATTTTACTTTTTGAATGTAAAATATGCTTGAATGTTTAGCGGTTGCCATGTCTTGTTTTAAGAGTACCTGTGTGCCTAAACATTGGAGCTCCCCCACAAGTGAGCCCATTTTGGAAACTAGACCCTCCAAAGAACTTATCTAGATGCATAGTATGCACTTTGAACCCCCAGGTGCTTCACAAATTGATCTGTAAAAAAAAAAGTACTTTTTTTTTTTTCACAAAAATTTTATTTGGCCTCAGTTTTTTCATTTTCACATGGGCAACAGGATAAAATGGATCCTAAAATTTGTTGGGCAATTTCTCCTGAGTACATCAATATCTCATATGTGGTCATAAACCACTGTTTGGGCGCACCGCAAGGCCCGGAAGGGAAGGAGCGCCATGTGACTTTTTGATTGGAAAATTAGCTCCAATCGTTAGCGGACACCATGTCGCATTTGGAGAGCCCCTGTGTGCCTAAACATTGGAGCTCCCCCACAAGTGACCCCATTTTGGAAACTAGACCCCCGAAGGAACTTATCTAGATGTGTGGTGAGCACTTTGAACCCCCAAGTGCTTCACAGAAGTTTATAACGCAGAGCAGTGAAAATAAAAAAATAATTTTTTTTCCTCAAAAATGATTTTTTAGCCCGCTATTTTTTATTTTCCCAAGGGTAACAGGATAAATTGGACCCCAAAAGTTGTTGTCCAGTTTGTCCTGAGTACACTGGTACCCCATATGTGGGGGAAAACCACTGTTTGAGCGCACGGCATGACTCAGAAGGGAAGGAGCGTCATTTGACTTTTTGAATGGAAAATTAGCTCCAATCGTTAGCGGACACCATGTTGTGTTTGCAGAGCCCCTGTGTGCATAAACTTTGGAGCTCCCCCACAAATGACCCCATTTTGGAAACTAGACCCCCCTAAGGAACTTATCTAGATGCATAGTGAGCACTTTGAACCCCCAGGTGCTACACAGAAGTTTATAACGCAGAGCCGTTAAAATAAAAATATTTTTTTTCCCTCAAAAAATAAATTTTTAGCCTGTTATTTTTTATTTTCACAAAGGTAACAGGATAAATTGGACCCCAAAAGTTGTTGTCCAGCTTGTCCTGAGTACGCTGGTACCACATATGTGGGGGGGACCACTGTTTGGGCACACGTTGGGGCTCAGAAGGGAAGTAGTGACGTTTTGAAATGCCGACTTGATGGAATGGTCTGTGGGCGTCATGTTATGTTTGCAGAGCCCCTGATGTACCTAAACAGTGGAAACCCCCCACAAATGACCCCATTTTGGAAACTAGATCACCCAAGAAACTAATATAGATGTGTGGTGAGCACGTTGAACCCCCAAGTGCTTCACAGAAGTTTATAACGCAGAGCCGTGAAAATAAAAAAATATTTTTTTTTCCTCAAAAAATTATTTTTAGTCCACTATTTTTTATTTTCACAAGGGTAACAGGATAAATTGGACCCCAAAAGTTGTTGTCCAGTGTGTCCTGAGTACGCTGGTACCCCATAAGTGGGGGGGACTGTAGGGAAGGTGACCTGACGGACGGACGGACTAGTCAGAGTGAAGAAAGATAGGTTTGCACAGTGTAGGTAGGAGTCAGTGATTACAGTGGGGAAACAACTAGGAAAGTGTAGTGGACGTGCAGTACCTTGGGATGACCATTAGATGGCAGGGTGGAGTGTGAGCAAAGGACTCTACAGCAGCTTAGGGCTTTAGAAACCGTTGGTCATGGGGGGCGTGGTGACAGTTAGAGTGACAGTTTCAAGGAACCGGGGGAGTTATAAATACTGAGGGAGGGTTCCAGAAAGTTCCAGTCCCCAGGGGGAGCTCAAGTGACAGGAGGACTACGACAGTCTGTGCACTCTGAGGAGAATCCAGACCAGGGGGACTGAGGAGAGAGGACGTCAGGGGGGTGGTCCTGACAGGAAAGGACCGCAGTTGAGACGAGGTACTGGGTGTAAGACACCATATGTGACACGACGACTGAGCAGTAGAAGCGCTGTTGGTTAATGGGCCTAAGGCGGCCACAGTGACGGAACTGTCAGGAGCGTCGACAGTAAAGGAGGGGACGGTGTGTGCAGACACGTCTCCAGTGTACGGTGTGAGAAGCGGCTCTGGAAACGGAGGGCCGCGAGGTGTGCCGTCAGTCGGACGGCAAGTGAAGAAATAAACTTGGACCTGTTGCACCCAGAATCTGCCTCCATCGTGTCTCTGTTGTCATCTCTGCGCGGTATAAAAGTAGGACCACCCCCCCAGCTCGGCACCCCACCACCGACACTACATTTGGCGTAGTCGGCAGGACCGCCGCCGCTAATACGCTATCTTCTGCGGCAGGCCTGCAACTGAAGGACTGAGGAAAACTTGGACTGCTCTATTTCGGATTATAAACACCTGTGGACTAAAAATTACTGACCTGTGGATTACAAATTGGGACGCTGTGTCGGATCTGTGTTGCTTGCAGAGGATCCAAGGCAGTAGCTGATTCTGCCCAAGATGGCGGTATTACTTCAGCGCAGAGGAGAGGTCCGGGTGTTTGCAGTTGTTCAGAATGGACTGGGACCCCCTCCAACGTACCCCAAAAGGAAGCAGTATATGCCCGGAGACCGACGTTTCCATATATTGGACCCTGGCAGATGGATGGAAAGGTCTGCCAACGCCCCACCCAGCAGGAGGAGTGGCACAGAAGAAAAACTTGGCTGCGGCTGTCTGACGCCATTCGAGTGCTGCCCAACGGACGGTATGAGATGCTGCGGGTGTCGGGGCATCGGCCGCCTAGAGTGGCAATGGCGGCGAGAGATGGAGCTGCACCAGAAGTCATCTTCAGATTTACGGGCAGGCAGCGGGATGCTGAGCCGGGGAGCGGAGCCTGAGGGGAGTCAGCGAGAACGGCTGCCACCAATACCAGCAGAGGACTTCTCAGCGGAGCCCCCGAGTCCGGAGGGAAGGCCCGCAGGACAGTGGAGCAAGGAACGGAGGCTGCGGGGGAAACTGCGTGATGATGGAACGGAGGCCGCAGCGCCGGGGAAGGTGAGAGTACCCCCGGCCCTACCAGTGCCTCCGCAAGCGGCCCCCACCATTCTGCTGCAGCACGCGGCCCCCTGCGCACCGGAAGGCCTAGTTACCACGGGCCCCGTGGTGTATGCAGAGCTGAGCGAGGTCCCCGCTCATGTCCCCGAACTACCCCGCCCGGAGTCACCAGTGCAGAGCTCACCCAAAGAAGATGCTGCTGCGCTTTCCCTGCTAATAGCAGCTGCATTGTTGAAATCGGCCGTTACTCCGACTGCGTTGGAAGTAGTGGATGCGGCCTGTCCTGAGGCCGCGGTTATGCCGCTGCTGGAGTCGGCTGCGACCGATTTAGCGGGCCCTGTGATTCCAGCCCCCGAGGACCCGGTTCTCCCCATTTGCCACCTGACCCCAGCGGCTGCTGGGCCGCAGAAATCTTCGGCCGTTTCTGTCTTGCGGTCTTTTTCAGCGGAGTCCCGCCCACCGGACTCCAGGGCCCGTGCTGTTCCCTCCGTGTGGGAAGCGGAGGTGATTAGGAAGAAAAAGGCCCGGGAGCAGGAAGTGTGGAACCTGCTCCACACTCAAGGAGAGGCCGTCATGGAAAAGAAGAGGACTTGAATGGACACCCTCAGTATCCCCGTGGAGCCCTCACCTCTGTCCATTGAGAGTGGTATAGACTGTCAGGAGTTCGATGCACCGTTGTGCAGATTATAAGGACAGTTGCATTTAGAAAAAAGTTTTGTTGTTGTTTAACTGATGCAACTATTTTCTCTCTCTTTCTTTCTTCTTTCTATGTTCTTTATATACGAAAATATGTTTACCTGACAGAACGGGGATACGGAAAAGTGGAGGAGTGTCCAGGTCCAAGGAAGGGGGGGAGGAAGAAAGAGGAAATGCAATGTTATGTTATATTTTGGTTTTAAAAGTAAGAGAAAATGAAAAAAAAAATTATAAAAAATGGGGTACTTGTGCTATTATAAAGTTGTATGATGTATAATATGCAAAGTAAAATGCAACAGGTCCGGGTTAAGGGAAGGTCTGCGGGACCAAAGGAAAGTGTGAGATCCGGTAGGGATCTAAGAGTTGAGGTCTGGGAGACCGGGACGCCGACCATGACATGTAATTGAAAGAAGGAAAATGAATGGGAAGATGTGAGAAAGACAGCCGTCCTAGGTCAGGTCCCCCGACACCACGGACACCCCTGAAGAAGGAAAGGCGGGCGCCGGCAATGATCTGGTAGGTGAGTGGCCTCGATCATGGCGTACCGGATAGTGAAAGGTAACAGTAGGGGAGAGTAGGGGAAAGATACACGCCGTAGAGAGAATACGGGTGTACCTTGCCCAATTTGAAAGACGTTGTCATGTGGCGTGCGCGCTGGTGAGTAGCAGTAGGCTGCTCAGAGCATAGTGCTCCCAGTATGGTTCGGCCCCCGCAGATAGTGGGTTTGGCTCAACTTCTGGTCCGACAACAGAATGTAGGTGTAGATTCAGAACGACGAAGGCAGGGATGACGATTGTCGAGGACGACAATGGACAAAGGAAGGGGGAGTGTAGGGAAGGTGACCTGACGGACGGACGGACTAGTCAGAGTGAAGAAAGATAGGTTTGCACAGTGTAGGTAGGAGTCAGTGATTACAGTGGGGAAACAACTAGGAAAGTGTAGTGGACGTGCAGTACCTTGGGATGACCATTAGATGGCAGGGTGGAGTGTGAGCAAAGGACTCTACAGCAGCTTAGGGCTTTAGAAACCGTTGGTCATGGGGGGCGTGGTGACAGTTAGAGTGACAGTTTCAAGGAACCGGGGGAGTTATAAATACTGAGGGAGGGTTCCAGAAAGTTCCAGTCCCCAGGGGGAGCTCAAGTGACAGGAGGACTACGACAGTCTGTGCACTCTGAGGAGAATCCAGACCAGGGGGACTGAGGAGAGAGGACGTCAGGGGGGTGGTCCTGACAGGAAAGGACCGCAGTTGAGACGAGGTACTGGGTGTAAGACACCATATGTGACACGACGACTGAGCAGTAGAAGCGCTGTTGGTTAATGGGCCTAAGGCGGCCACAGTGACGGAACTGTCAGGAGCGTCGACAGTAAAGGAGGGGACGGTGTGTGCAGACACGTCTCCAGTGTACGGTGTGAGAAGCGGCTCTGGAAACGGAGGGCCGCGAGGTGTGCCGTCAGTCGGACGGCAAGTGAAGAAATAAACTTGGACCTGTTGCACCCCGAATCTGCCTCCATCGTGTCTCTGTTGTCATCTCTGCGTGGTATAAAAGTAGGACCACCCCCCCAGCTCGGCACCCCACCACCGTCTCTACAGGACCACTGTTTGGGCACACGTTGGGGCTCGGAAGGGAAGTAGTGACGCTTTGAAATGAAGACTTGATGGAATGGTCTGTGGGCGTCATGCTACATTTGCAGAGCCACTGATGTACCTAAACAGTGGAAACCCCCCACAAGTGACCCCATTTTGGAAACTATATCACCTAAGGAACTAATCTAGATGTGAGGTCAGCACTTTGAACCCCCAAGTGCTTCACAGAAGTTTATAACGCAGAGCTGTGAAAATAAAAAAATATTTTTTTTTCCTCAAAAAGTGATTTTTAGCCCACTATTTTTTATTTTCACAAGGGTAACAGGATAAATTGGACCCCAAAAGTTGTTGTCCAGGTTGTCCGGAGTACGCTGGTACCCCATATATGGGGGGGGACCACTGTTTGGGCACACATTGGGGCTCGGAAGGGAAGTAGTGACGCTTTGAAATGCCGACTTGATGGAATGGTCTGTGGGCGTCATGTTACGTTTGCAGAGCCCCTGATGTACCTAAACAGTGGAAACCCCACACAAGTGACCCCATTTTGGAAACTAGACCCCCCAAGGAACTTATCTAGATGTGTGGTGAGCACGTTGAACCCCCAAGTGCTTCACAGAAGTTTATAACGCAGAGCTGTGAAAATAAAAAAATATTTTTTTTCCTCAAAAAGTGATTTTTAGCCCACTATTTTTTATTTTCACAAGGGTAACAGGATAAATTGGACCCCAAAAGTTGTTGTCCAGTTTGTCCTGAGTACGCTGGTACCCCATATATGGGGGTACACCACTGTTTGGGCACACATCGGGGCTCGAAATGGAGGGAGCACCGTTTGACTTTTTGAACGCAAAATTGGCTGGAATAAATGGTGGCTCCATGTCGCGTTTGGAGAGCCCCTGATGTGCCTAAACAGTGGAAACCCCTCAATTCTATCTCCAACCCTAACGCCAACACACCCCTAACCCTAATCCCAACCCTAATCATAACCCTAACCACAACCCTAATCCCAACACACCCCTAACGAAATCCCAACTCTAACCCTAACCACAAGCCTAACCGTAATCCCAACCCCAACCCTAATCCCAATTCCAACCCTAACCCTAAATGCAACCCTAACCCTAAATTCAACCCTAACCCTTAGTCCAACCCTAACCCTTAGTCCAACCCTAACCCTTAGTCCAACCCTAACCCTTAGTCCAACCCTAACCCCTAGTCCAACCCTAACCCCTAGTCCAACCCTAACCCCTAGTCCAACCCTAACCCCTAGTCCAACCCTAACCCCTAGTCCAACCCTAACCCTTAGTCCAACCCTAACCCTAACCCTAACCCTAGCCCTAACCCTAGCCCTAACCCTAGCCCTGGACCTAACCCTAATGGAAAAAAAAAATATATATATTTTATTATTTGTCCCTACCTATGGGGGTGATAAAGGGGGCGGTGATTTACTTTTTATTTAGTTTGATCACTATGAAAGTTTATCATAGTGATCAAAATAAATGAATGAATCTGCAGCGTTGCAGATTCGATTCGGCGCACTGCGCATGCGCCCGCCATCTTGCAAGATGGCGGCGCCCATGACGCTGGACGGCAGGACACCGGGACGGATAGCGGGAGATCGGAGGCACAAAGGAGGGTGAGGGGGTGATCGGAGGGTGAGAGGGGATGATCGGAGGGCTGGGGGGGCGGAGAGAAGGCGGGGGGGGGCAGATCATGACGGTGGCTGCCGATCGGTGCCGTCAGAAGGTGGCGGCAGCCGATCGGTGCCGTCAGTCGGTGTGGGGGGGGTCGGGTCTCGGTGTCCAGCCATGTCCGATGCTATTTCAGCATCGGCCATGGCTGGATTGTAATATTTCACCAATTTTCATTGGTGAAATATTACAATCGCTCTGATTGGCAGTTTCACTTTTAACAGCCAATCAGAGCGATCGTAGGCACGTGGGGGCTAAGCCACACCCCCAGGTGTTAACTCTGAAGGGTCCTTTGTGTGCGGGTCGGGTGACCTTTCAGTGACCCCGGTCACCCGACCCGCAGGGGGGCTATTTATAGCATGACGCCTACGTAGGCGTCATAGGTTGTTTGGGCACTGCTTTTCATGACGCCTACGTAGGCGTCATAGGTCGTGAAGGGGTTAATGTAACTCCAAGGCCTTTTTCTGAAGCATCACAATGTACCACTACTTCTTGATCTGGACCGAAATACTTTAGGGTTACTGCATCTGCAATAGCTTTCTTTACTGATTTTTTTTTGTTTTTTTAGATTTATTCATAGTTTGCATATGTTCTGTTATGTATTTCCGGTCAAGGATCACACTCCTTGGATATCTCCAGGCTTGTTTATTACATGAGATTTGTGATACATTCCTCCATTACAAGATGTCTGCTAACAACAACTAACCAACAAGTTCTTACACTCTATAGTACACACAACAAAGTAGTGAGACCCCTAGAGGCCACATCAACATATAACATATTGCTACAATAGTACTATAGGATCCACCAGGAGGCACAGGACCTGATACAATAAGTTGCCCTTTAGGCCTGTAGAAAACAGGTCCATTTAGAGGCGAGTTTGCATCTAGTTGCTTACCATTAGGTCTTTTAATAGGGTAACAAAATGATTTATAAATATCATATCAATCCTGTACTTACTGTATATCCTGTGTGTGCAAGATAAAAAAAAAAGAAAAGTGAATGTGCTCATGTTCTCTATACCCTACTTATCAATAGTTACACCAGAAAATTTGTTACATTATAGCCCCTCCACAAGAAACAATTGAGATAAGTCTAGGAATGCCATTCAAATGTGGTTTTGTCAAGCAATGTCCCTTTTGATCCGGTTAGCAGGTCTGTAGGCAAAAATAAGCAGTGAAAGTGAAACACACGCTGGGCTAGGGTACCTGCCTGCATTTGAGGGATCTCTTGTGCGAATACTTACCGTATATATTATAGTTAAATAGTTATATTATAGTGATTTAACACTTTACCTACAATGGACGTAATATTCCGTCCATGTGACCCTGGACCTAACTCCCATGGATGGAATATTACATCATGCCCTTTAATGCGACATTGCGACTTAAGTCGCGGTGATCGCATTAAAATGCCGACGCCATCTTACTTCAGGATAGATGGCCTCGGCATCCTGGGCAGTCTCCGCCCTGGCCCGCCCCTCTCTGAGCTGTGATTGGCTGTTCAATTCAGAACAGCCAATCACAGCGCTTCTCTTTGTTTCAGCCAATCAGATTGGCTGAAACAACAGGATCCTAGGCTAGGATCGAGTACCGATATACTCGATCCTAGGACCGGTGCTTGGCACGATCGCCGATCTAATCGGTCGCCCCAATCGCAGCGCACAGCGGCGCAATATCACCGCTGTGCCCTGCCGGTACCGGCCCGGATCGGTGCTGTAATAGCACCGATCCTAGGCCGGAGCCTAGGACAGGCCCAGCAGGGCCTGCAGCAAGTGGTTGGCGAGATCGATTAGATCGGCGATCGTGTCAGCCACAGGGCACAGCTGCGGTAACGCTGTGACCGCTCTGTGCCCTGCTGTTGACCTGGCCATGACCTGCCTAGGAATTGGAGCTGTGAGCTCCGATCCTAGGCAGTTACCATGGTCACCAGGCAGAGCAGGATTGGTGGGATCGATGTAATCATTCAATCCCACCAATGACAGGTCACAGCAGCGATGTGACCGCTCTGTGACCTGACCCTGACCTGCCTCTGACCTGTCTGCAGGGGTCCTCACTCTAGCTGAGGATTCCTGCAGAGAGGTCGGACGCAGCAAGAGCTCCTGTGCTGGGTATTGTGGTGCCACAGCTTGTAGCATCACAATTCCTGCAGAAGAAAGAAGAAAGAAAACTACAACTGTAAGTGTTAATTGATGCCTGATCCCCTGACCAATCTATCTTCACCCCCATCTATCTTCATCCCCCCATTTCCCCTGCCCGATCTCTATTCATCCACCCCAATCACCCCAGCCCCCTCTTTTTACCCCCTTTGTGGCATTTTCATGTGCACATTTAGCAGCCGCTGAATTTTGATAAGTGACGCAATTCACTTGACAAAGTTCGTGCCGGCTGTTTTCCATTTTTCTTTTTCACCTCCCCCCCTTTGAGCCACCCCTGTGCACACATCCAGCAGCCACTAAATTTTGATAAGTGACGCCGTTCACTTATCATATCTAGGACCTGCTGTTTTAGACTTTTTTCACAGGTAATTTGCTCCCCATTTCCTTTTAGCTTTTTCTTACAGGATAGTGTGCACCAATCACTAGCCCCCCCACCACATACACAGTTATAAATAAAGTACACCCAAGCACCATATTTACACAAAATAATGTCCCGCCCATCACGTTCCTCCCAGCAGTGCTATTCAATGGAGGAGGCATATTCTTACCTTGCCTCCGACACCGATAGCGAGGATGACTATTTTTCGGATTCTTCATCCACTTCCTCTTCCTCCACCTCTTCTTCCTCAGGTCCTGCGGAACCGCCACGCAGACGTTCCAGGACAGAAGATGAGGCAGCGCCCACCATGCCCGCAGCTGATTCAGCAGACCCTGTGTGGACCTCGCCCCCCGAAAATTACGAGCCACCGATTCCTGATTTTGTGGCAGAATCAGGAATCAAGTTTGACACCACCGGCCTCACAGAAATTGACTTTTTCAAAGTCTTTTTCTCTGAGGATTTTGTTAACCACATGGTGGAGCAAGCTAATTTGTACGCTCGGCAATATTTGGAGCAAAACCCGCATTCATCCTATACTAACTGGTCTCCTGTCGACGCAGTTGAAATGAGACAGTTTTGGGGCCTGGTCCTCCACATGGGTATCCTGAGGAAGCCTGAAATTCCGCAATATTGGAGTGTTGATATTTTATACAACACTCTAGTGTTCCGAATGGTCATGGTCTGGGCGCGTTTTCTGGCCATCCTTAAGTTTCTGCATTATAACGATAATGCACAGTGTCCCGCACGAGATGACCCCAACTTTGACCGTCTGTTCAAAGTTCGGCCGGTCATCGAACACTTCAACAAAAAGTTTGCTGAAGTGTACGTGCCCCAAAGGAACATCTTCGTGGATGAGTCCTTGGTCCATTTTAAAGGCAGGCTCGGATTCCGTCAATACCTGCCCAGTAAGAGGGCCAGGTACGGAATCAAACTCTATAAGCTGTGTGAGAGTACCTCAGGGTACACCCACAGGTTTAGAGTGTACGAAGGAAAGGACACCAGGATTGAACCCCCTGAGTGTCCTCCTGACATGGGAGTGAGTGGGAAAATTGTGTGGGATTTGGTGCACCCAATGCTGGATAAAGGTTATCACCTCTACACTGATAACTTTTATACCAGTGTCCCACTCTACAAATCCCTCTCTGTGCGAGGTACCACAGCTTGCGGTACTGTCCGCAAAAATCAGAGAGGCCTCCCGAAGACGCTACTTGGGCAGATGCTCCGAAAAGGTGAGAGCAGGGCACAATGTAGCGACCACCTGCTGGTGGTCAAGTACAAGGACAAGTGGGATGTCTTTCTCTTGACCAGCATACACGGTGATGGCAGCGCCCTCAGCACTGTACGGGGTACCTCTGCACAGGTCAGCAAACCTGAATGTGTGCTGGGGTACAATAAAAACATGGGGGGCGTTGATCGCTCCGATCATCTCCTCCAACCGTACAATGCTTTGAGAAAGGCCAAAGTGTGGTACAAAAAGCTGGCCATGCACATCGTCCAATTGGCAATGCTCAACGCATTCCTGATGTCACAATGTGCACACCACACCGATACGTCGTACCTTGAGTTCCAGGAGGTAGTGATTAAGGCCCTGTTGTTTGGCACTCCGGAAGGAGCGGGCCCCACAACTTCCGGAACTGAAGGTGCTCGTATTGTACCAGGTCAGCATTCCCTGGGGGAGGTCCCGCAAACTGGAAAAAAAGGTAAATCGCAAAAAAGGTGCCGAGTGGGTTACAAAAACGGAATACGCAAGGACACCATTTATCAATGCGACACCTGCCCCGAAAAACCTGGCCTGTGTATGAAGGATTGCTTCAAATTGTACCACACCTCAATGCACTACTAAATTTCTTTACTGGAAACATTAGATTAGTTGGGGCACATCTAGATAAGTTCCTTGGGGGTCTAGTTTCCAAATCAATGTCACTTGTGGGTTTTTTTTACTGTTTAAGCACATCAGGGGCTCTGCAAATGGAAAATGATGCCCGCAGACCATTCCATCTAAGTCTGCATATCAAAACGTCACTCCCTTCCGACCCCGACGTGTGCCTAAACAGTTTTTTCCCACATATGGGGTACCAGCGTATACAGGACAAATTGGACAACAACTTTTGGAGTCCAATTTCTCCTGTTACCCTTGGGAAAATTTAAAATTGTGGACTAAACGATCATTTTTGTGGGCACAAAATAGGATTTTTTATTTTCACGCCTGGGCAGTATAAACTTTAGTGAAACACTTGGGGGTTCAAAGTTCTCACCACATATCTAGATAAGTTCCTTAGGGGGTCTAGTTTCCAAAATGGGGTCACTTGTGGGGGGTTTCTACTGTTTAACCACATCAGGGGCTCTGCAAACGGAACATGATGCTCGCAGACCATTCCATCAAAGTCTGCATTCCAAAGCGTCACTTCTTCCCTTCTGAGCCCCGACGTGTGCCCAAACAGTAGTTTTCTCCCACATATGGGGTACCAGCGTACTCACGACAAATTGGAAAACAACTTTTGGGGTCCAATTTCTCCTGTTACCCTTGGGAAAATTAAAAATTGGGGACTAAATGATCATTTTTGTGGGCACAAAATAGGATTTTTTTTTTTCATGCCTGGGCAGTATAAACTTTAGTGAAACACTGAGGGGTTCAAAGTTCTCACCACATATCTAGATAAGTTCCTTAGGGGGTCTAGTTTCCAAAATGGGGTCACTTGTGGGGGGTTTCCACTGTTTGTGCACATTGGGGGCTCGTCAAACGCAATATGGCGTCCAATCTCAATTCCAGCCAATTTTAGGTTGAAAAAGTCAAACGGCGCTGCTTCCCTTCCGAGCCCTGCCGTGCGCCCAAACAGTGGTCCCCCCCACATATAGGATATCAGCGTACTCAGGACAAATTGGAAAACAACTTTTGGGGTCCAATTTCTCCTGCTACCTTTGGGGGAATAAAAATTTGGGGACTAAACGATCATGTTTGTGGAAAAAATATGATTTTTTATTTTCATGCCCGGGCGTTATAAACTCCTGTGAAGCCCTAGGGGGTTCAAGGTGCTCACCACATATCTAGATAAGTTCCTTAGGGGGTCTAGATTCCAAAATGGGGTCACTTGTGGGGGGTTTCTACTGTTTGGGCACATTGGGGGCTCGTCAAACGCAATATGGCATCCAATCTCAATTCCAGCCAATTTTAGGTTGAAAAAGTCACACGGCGCTGCTTCCCTTCTGAGCCCTGCCATGCGCCCAAACAGTGGTCCCCCCCACATATAGGGTATCAGCATACTCAGGACAAATTGGACAACAACTTTTGGGGTGCAATTTCTCCTGCTACCTTTGGGAGAATAAAAAATTGGGGACTAAACGATCATGTTTGTGGAAAAAATATGATTTTTTATTTTCACGCCCGGGCGTTATAAACTCCTGTGAAGCGCCTAGGGGGCTCAAGGTGCTCACCACACATCTAGATAAGTTCCGTGGGGGGTCTAGTTTCCAAAATGGGGTCACTTGTGGGGGGTTTCCACTGTTTGGGCACATTGGGGGCTCGTCAAACACAACATGGCGTCCAATCTCAATTCCAGCCAATTTTAGGTTGAAAAAGTCAAACGGCGCTGCTTCTCTTCCGAGCCCTGCCGTGCGCCCAAACAGTGGTCCCCCCCCCACATATAGGGTATCAGCGTACTCAGGACAAATTGGACAACAACTTTTGGGGTTCATTTTCTCCTGTTACCCTTGGGAAAATTAAAAAATTGTTGCTAACAGATCATTTTTGTGACTAAAAAGTTAAATGTTAATTTTTTCCTTCCATGTTGCTTCTGCTCCTGTGAAGCACCTGAAGGGTTAATAATCTTCTAGAATGTAGTTTTGAGTAGCTTGAGGGGTTCAGTTTTTAGAATGGTGTCACTTTTGGGTATTTTCTGCCATATAGACCCCTCAGTGACTTCAAATGTGAGGTGGTCCCTAAAAAAAATGGTTTTGTAAATTTTGTTGTAAAAATGAGAAATCGCTGGTCAACTTTTAACCCTTATAACTTCCTAACAAAAAAAAATTTTGTTTCCAAAATTGTGCTGATGTAAAGTAGACATGTGGGAAATGTTATTTATTAACTATTTTGTGTCATGTAACTCTCTGGTTTAAGGGCATAAAAATTCAAAGTTTGAAAAGTGCAAAATTTTCTAATTTTCACCATATTTCCATTTTTTTCATAAATAATCGCAAGTTATAGCGAATAAATTTTATCACTAAAGTGAAGTACAATATGTCACAAGAAAACAATGTCAGAATCGCCTAGATCTGTTGAAGTGTTCCAGAGTTATTACCTCATAAAGGGACAGTGGTCAGAATTGTAAAAATTGGCCCGGGAGTTAACGTGCAAATCACCCTTGGTAGTGAAGGGGTTAATGATATACCACCCACATACTATACAGTATATTGGTCCTTATTTATGCAGGAAGCTTATATTCCATCTCTTCTCTTTCTTCTGATATTTCCTGCTCTGATTTACAAATATAGTTTTATCATTGATTGATTACTAAAATCATGCTTTTATCATTATTAGGGCTCGTTCACAGTCACAAGAAGCATCAGATGATTCTCACTTGCGAGAGAATGGGATGGTATATGCAAATAATCCTTGATTCAAACTCTGTTGCGAGCGTGATCTGAATGTCATTTTACTATGATCCGATTCTCTTGTTTGCAAGAGTCGGACCACAGGTGCTGAGAGGATGGAGAACTTCATTTCTCTTTCTCCATTTTTCTGCCAACACTCTTTTTTTCATGTAGAAAAAAATCTGCAAAAAGCACTGTGTGAACATACTCTTATGAATTTGACCTACATAATACGAATAGTGATGGGCGACCCCATGGATGTTTAGGTTCAGCCGAACATCTAAAAAAGATGAATAGGGGCCCCTAACATCCATTGTTTGCCAGGCTGTCATCTCTCCATTACTAACTTCATAGTTAAATTTGTAAAAAAGACACAGCTAGAATAAAATCCTTTATTTGAAAGAAAGAGAAGGCTGGTAGTGCAATAAGAGACTGCGCTGCTGTGGTAGAATTCAAGGTATCTTTATTGCCAACGCGTTTCCTGAGCCAGTCCCAGCTCACTTCATCAGGGCATGAGATGCCCTGATGAAGTGAGCTGGGACTAGCTCAGGAAACGCGTTGGCAATAAAGATACCTTGAATTCTACCACAGCAGCGCAGTCTCTTATTGCACTACCAGCCTTCTCTTTGTACCAAGTCCTTGGACCTTGTGCAGACTGCTGCAGCTGTTTTATGCGATTATAGGTGTTGTGACTCTCACAACCCTATCAGGTGAGCCTAACACTTGCTGTGCACTCATCTACTTTCCATACAGACCTACGCATTGGAAGTGCCCTGTCTCCCCCTTTTATTTGAAAGAAAGACACTGATTCCTATATTTGAAATGAAAACAAAAAACACAGTTATACTCACCTTACACCCATTCCATTGAAGCCCTTGTCACATGTAAAAATCAGAAAATAATAAAACAACCATATCGCTCACCTAGCCGAAGTGAAGATGTCCCACGCCGTAATCCATGTCTGCGATATGCGGTTTACAATCTAGACAGTGCCATAATGCGACCGTCCAGGCTTTAAACCATGGAAGAATAAGGTTAGTGACTAGTGGTGATGATAACCGAGGCAGCGTTCCCACCAGCACCTCAATGAGATCACTGTGAGCACCGTGCCCATTCGCATCATGGCACCGCCAATGTAAACCTGTTATAAGCAACAACAGACGTAGGCTGATGGGATTAGTACTCTCTCATAAGCCGAAGCCCGTGACCGGTGGTTCGCGCACTGTCATGCAGTAAGGGAAACAACCGATGTTCAGGGTGCTGAACCCCAACAGTAACATGGACTTCATGACGAAGTCCGTGTTTGGGGTCCATGCCCGAACACTAGGCATTCATCACGGACCCCAAATTTTACTATTTACGGTACTTTACTGTTCAGGATCGTCTATCTCTAATTACTATAGATTACTCCATTTAACAAGTTTGTGTTTCTATAGGCAACTATTCCCACTTTTCTTTTATTCTAAATTGCATTCATGTATCATTAGTGTGGAGGGAAATACACAGAGGATCGTCATTTACATATATCTATCTTTGACACTTTTTTTCTGCAAACAGTAGAGCAAATAAGAAAAAGCCCTTCCAAAGAGAAAAAACTAGCCTTGGAGAAAGGTAGACTCGGTTTGACATTCATTCTATGCGTGGCATACAACATTAAGCCATTGTGTAATATCTATTTAGTAAGATAATGACTTACCATTTGGTCCAAATTTTTAAAATCACAAAGCTTTCTTTTGCTTGGTGGTTTAGGGAGTGGGATCTCTACAGGTGGCAATTCCAATTCCTCACGAATTTCCTCCTCAATTTGTTCCTCCATTTGGATGAGCATTGGGGCACTCATACCAAAGCGAGATGCTCGTCGAGCCAGTTCTAACAGGCACAGAATGAAATTTTTTTCATTTTTTCGTAGAACCAAATCTTCTGTTTCAAACATCAGGACATCTGAAAAGATTATATATTGAAAAAAGTATGGATTATAATATACAGTGCTTACCAATGGCAAAATGTGCATATTCATCTTAAAATTATAAATTAGGATTTGTATTATTGATATGTAACATGGCACGGGGTGGTAGCCATGAGCGAGGTACTCATTTCTTATGACCCATACGACCCAACACATTACATGAAAGTGGGGGTCTTGGCTGGGTGTGTGGACTTGTGCTATGGGGGAGCTACGCCTTTGAAGGCCGTATGTTACCAATGACTTGGATTGGCCAGTACCAGATGTTGACAAGTCAAATAATGGATACCACCAGTCAAAAATAAACCTTTTACTGAACGATAACTTGGTGGGAATAATATACAGTACATAGCAGGTATACAATTTTATGATCATTTCCTTCACAATACGGAGCAATTTCCACACATAGTTCCAATTTCTTTCACGTTACTCATTTATTCTCATCTCCAGTGTTTCACTTACTGTCCAGACCTTAAGTCTACTTCAGATGCACACTGGACTCCACCTGACAGGACACGGTCTCTTTTCCTTCAACTTAGTCTCTCCCACTCTGGGCTAGTCCCAAATATTAACTCTAACTTTCCCTACTGTCAGGCAGAACACAACACCATCACCTATAATGCATGTCACAATACACATTACAAATCACAATACTAAACTTGATCTTTGAAGAGGAAAGTGGGCAGTATGTCCATCTCCTTACATATATCCGTATAACTGCACAAATCTGATTGGGTTTCTATGATGACCAATTGTATCTAAGCTGACACTTGCAGTCTGGGCAGATTTTATAAAAACATCTTTTTCAAAATATCTAGTTACTATGGAGAAACACTACACACCAAAAGCACAGCCATGTTTTTCTGCCATTAATTATGAAATCATATCTTTATAGAACAGATAATTATCACCGTTTTCGTGTAGCTCTTCTACATTTTTTTCAATATTCTGATCTTAAAGTGAATCTGTCATTAAAATAAACTATCCTAAGCCGTCTATATGGGCATATAGATCATAGGAAGCTGAACAAATTGAAATATCTGTAATCCAAAATTATTTTCTGGGGAAATCCACATTTTTCTTAATAAGTAAATAAGCTGTTAAGATCTATGAGCCAAACGCAGATCTCCCTGAGAATCTGCCTCCAGAGCTTATTTTAAATAAAAGGGGTGTTACCAATGTGAGACATGTAATGACTGACAGTCTGCTCTCCTGATCTACAGTATATTTCTCACACAGGTAATGCCCCTTTCATTTAAAACAAGCTCTGTAGATCAGTGCCCAGCCCATAGACCTCACTTACATATTAAGAAAAACATGGATTTCACTGGAATAAGACATTGGATCACAGATATTATTTTTTTCAGCTTCCTATGCCCTATATGCCCATATAGACGGCTTAGAAATGTTGACACTACTGACAGATTCCCTTTAAGGAGACTAAACTACTCTCCTAGAAGTGGACAGAGCAGGGTCACACATTTCTAAGGGAACAGTCATGTAATGTGTGACCCCGTTCCGTCCACTTCTATGGATGCAGTGGTGTAATGTATGACTCCCGCGCTGTACACTTCTGTGGGAGGAGAGGTGTAATTTGTGACCCTACTTACACCAATGCTAGCATAAAACTGGATGGATGTATCTAATCCCATGCTGTATGATACACTCCACTGAGACCAATATCTAATCCCATCATGTGATATACTACACTTAGCTCTGTATTTAATCCCAGCGTGTTACACTAAACGTATCTAATCGCACACGTGATTCACTCCACGTTTCTAATCTCAGCTTATGAAACAGCGAGCAGCATCAACTAACAGAATCAGCCCTGCTGTCTGTCGTCGGTGACTGTCTACTTGCCAGTATCACTTTGCAGTCACCAGCAAAATGGCTCCGCACTGTGATCCTAAACTTCATCTTCTTATCCTTTTACAGACGCCCAGAAGGGAAGGCGAGGAGTGACATCACACACATGTGAGCAGATCCTGCCCATATTTACAGCAGTCGTAATGTGAGCTAGTGAGCTAGCTGTACACTAGGTTTTCAGGGAAAATTTCAGCAGCTGCTCCCCCTAGTGTTTAAAAGTGGAAATATCAAACCTTTTAAAATTATTTTTAATATTTTACTCCATTAAAAACAAATATAATATTTTTTTAACTTGAAAATAATAATACTTTAAATTTTTTTCAATTGTTTTGATGGCACCTTTTCTTTGAACAGAGAGCAAGATGATCTGTGTTCAGGAGTATCAATTAAATCTTTTTTTGCCTTGTGAATCTATTTAGCTTATACTTGGAATATTTTTTATGTTCCACCTATTTTTGTATAAAAAGTTATTATATAATATTTATCGCAAAAAGGTTGTCCTATCTGCCCATGGAACAAAGGATTGAATTGAAAACTAGCAAGGATTTATTGGAGTATTTTATTTTCCCACTGAAATGTTGGGAATCATAAGTGAAAATTGTTTCCCGTTTCTCAATGATGGAACTTGATGGGAAGACAGACAGAAAATACTATGGACTCATTAGGACTCGCGTGTTATTAGGCAAACAAACCTGTTCAAGTAAGATGGCGGTGCATGCGCCACATCCTTTATCTAAAATCTACATGGAGTCAACTTTTGCTATAATTTATTACATTTTCTGGAATAATTACAGTAATCTTTTGGGCTGTTACTGACCCCCCGATGCAAAAACATGGATTTTTGTGAGTACTCACCGTAAAATCCTTTTCTCCGAGACGCTCATTGGGGGACACAGAGACTGTGGGTGTGTGCTTCTGCCGTCTGGAGGCTGACACTAAGTATACAAAAAAAGAGTTAGCTCCTCCTCCGCCGCATACACCCTCGCCCCCAGACCGGGCGTAACTCAGTTTAGTGCATAAGCAGTAGGAGAACGCGCCTTAAATTCAGGCAAGAAATTATACGTCTGGAAAAGGGACCACCCTGATCCTTACATAAGGATTTGTATAACTCAAAATAAGCAAAAGCCAACTGGCTAGTAGGGTGGGTGCTGTGTCCCCCAATGAGCGTCTCGGAGAAAAGGATTTTACGGTGAGTACTCACAAAAATCCATGTTTCTCCTTCGTCTCATTGGGGGACACAGAGACTGTGGGACGTTCTAAAGCAGTCCCTGGGCGGGATCTTAGCTCACCCAATCCATGCTATTTTGCGCCCCTGATTAGAGGTGCGCAACTGCTGCCTGGAGAATCTTTCTTCCCAGGCATGCATCCGAGGATGCCTGGGTATGTACGTTATAATGTTTGACAAACGTATGCAAGCTGGACCAGGTAGCTGCTTTGCACACCTGTTCCGCTGAAGCTTTGTGTCGCAGTGCCCATGAGGCACCCACTGCTCGAGCCGAGTGTGCCTTGATCCCTGCCGGAACCGGCGTGCCACTAATTTCATAAGATTCTTGGATCGTCAGGCGAACCCATCTGGCCAAAGTCGCTTTGGACGCAGCGAGCCCCTTCCGCCGCCCTTCTGGGATCACGAATAGAGAGTCTGTCCGGCGGAAAGGAGCTGTCCTTGTCACATACCTCCTAAGAGCTCTTACCAGATCCAAGATGTGCAATGCCTTTTCTACCCTGTGCACCGGTGCCGGGCAAAACGAGGGTAAGACAATGTCTTCGTTGATATGGAATGCAGAGACAACCTTCGGCAAGAAGGGAGGAGCTGGCCTTAAAACTACCTTATCCTTATAAAAGGTCAGGAACGGCGGTTTACAAGATAAAGCCGCCAATTCCGAAACCCGCCTAATAGACGTAATAGCTACCAGAAAAACGACCTTCATGGACAGGTAAGGTAAGGAAACCTCTTGTAACGGTTCGAAAGGAGCCTCTTGAAGGGCCCTGAGCACCAAGTTCAGGTCCCATGATTCCGTCGGCGCCTTATAGGGGGGTACTAAATGTGCGACCCCCTGCATAAACGTCCTAACCTGCCAGACCGAAGCGACCTTTCGTTGGAAAAGCACCGACAGAGCCGAGATCTGCGTTCTGAGCGAACTCGGAGCCAATCCTGCGTCCAGCCCTGCCTGCAGAAAAGCCAGTACGTTGGGGATCGAAAAAAACAGAGGAGCCACTCCGCGATCCCTACACCAACGGAAAAAAACTTCCCAAGTCCGATGATATACTCTCGCCGAGGAAGGCTTTCGGGCACTCACCATCGTGGCTACCACATCGCGCCTGAATCCTGCCTGTGTTAACAGCCAAGATTCAATGGCCACGCCGTCAAACACAGGGCCCCTAAGTTCGGATGGTAGATCGGCCCCTGGGACAGCAAGTCCGGCCGATCTGGGAGACGCCAGGGTACGTCCACCACTAGCTGAACCAGATCTGCATACCAGGCCCGCCGAGGCCAGTCTGGGGCCAGCAGAATTGCTGGAACCTTCTCTCTCCTTAACTTCCTGATGACTCTTGGAAGGAGAGGTAGCGGGGGGAATAAGTACGGGAGACGAAACTGGCTCCACGGAAGCACCAGAGCGTCTGCTGCAATTGCCTGCGGGTCGAGGGATCGAGCGACGAACCTTTGTACTTTGGCGTTCTCTCTGGATGCCATAAGGTCCACGTCCGGTGTCCCCCACCGTTGGCAGATCTGTTGAAAAACCTCGGGGTGCAGGGACCATTCCCCTGCCGCGACCCTCTGTCGGCTGAGAAAATCTGCCGCCCAGTTTTCGACTCCCGGAATGTGCACCGCTGAAATTACCACGCGGTTCTTCTCTGCCCAACGCAGTACCAGCCCGACCTCGCGCATGGCTGCCTGGCTGCGCGTGCCCCCTTGATGGTTGACATATGCTACTGCTGTAGCATTGTCCGACTGAATGCGCACCGGCCGGTGTCTCAGAAAACGCTGGAAATGTTGCAGGGCCAATCGTATTGCCCGTATCTCCAGAATGTTGATCGGGAGAATTATCTCCTGAATGGACCACCGCCCCTGGGCTGTGTGACTCTGGAAAACTGCTCCCCAACCATGCAGGCTTGCATCGGTCGTCACCACCAACCACTGTTCCGGGGGAAAAGGTTTCCCCTGGACCAGGGACGAGTCGCGAGTCCACCACCGGAGTGAATGTCGAACCAGCGGAGACAACTTGCACCGATGACTGAGAGAAAGCAGCCTCCGGTCCCATGCAGACAAGAGCGCATGCTGAAGCGGACGGAGATGGAACTGGGCAAACGGGATTGCCTCCATCGCCGCCACCATTCTGCCCAACACACTCATGCCGTACCGGATGGGTCTGGTGCCCGGCTGCAGAAGGTTGCGTACTCCTTGCTTGATTTTTTGCGCCTTGTCCTGAGGGAGGATCACCAGCCCCCGGGAGGTATCGAAAATCATGCCTAGGAACACGATTCTTTGGGCTGGAACCAAGGACGACTTGCTCCGATTGATTAACCAGCCTAGACGGGCCAGGGTATCCAGCGTGATACTGACATTCTCCTGGCACGCCTGAAACGACGGCCCCTTTACCAACAGGTCGTCCAGGTAAGGTAGTACCGTTATGCCCCCGTGCATGCAGGATGGCCATAACCACCGCCATTATCTTCGTAAAGACTCTGGGAGCAGTGGCCAGACCGAAAGGCAGAGCAACAAATTGAAAATGTCGCCCTCCGATCGCAAAACGCAGGAACCTCTGGTGTGGAGGAAAAATCGGAATGTGCAGATATGCATCCTGCACATCGATCGAGGCCAGGAACTCCCCTGGATCCATGGCTGCAATGACCGAACGGAGGGATTCCATCCGGAACCGCCTGACTCTGATGAATTTGTTCAGGATTTTTAGATCTAGTACTGGCCTTACTGTCCCGTCTCTTTTGGGGACCGAAAACAGGTTGGAGTAAAAACCTTGTGCCTCTTCGCTTTTTGGCACTGGGACAATGACCCCGTTGCGCTGTAGCGTCATTATGGCCTGTAACAAACCCTCTGCCTGCGATCCTGTTCCGGAAAACCGGGAATGAAAGAATCGCCGTGGCGGGAGTCCGACAAACTCTATCTTGTACCCGGACGATATCAGTTCTGCCACCCAGGCGTCGCGTGCCACTGCGACCCAAACGTGGCTGAACTTTAGTAGGCGTCCGCCCACCCTGTCGTCCGTAGGTACGAAGCGCCTCGAGTCATTTTGCTGGAGGCTTTTGGGATCTGGCCCCCCTCGTTCTGGGCAAACGGCCTCGGCCTCTGCCCAGCGGATTGGCTCTATAAGAGATTTGCCTTTCCCTAATCTGACCATCATTTGCGGAGGTGGATGCTCTGGCCGAAGTCCCCCTCCAGGGGTTACGAAAGGGCCGAAAACGCCTCTGTGTCTGCCTGAATGCTGGCCAAGTCCTCTGCTGCGGGAGGAAACTACTCCTCCCCCCCGTGGCTTCTGAGATAAGCTTATCAAGCTTCTCACCGAACAACCGATTGCCCTGAAAAGGCAATGAGGTCAAGGATTTTTTGGAGATAGAATCCGCTTTCCATAATCTCAGCCATAATGCTCGCCTAACGGCCATCGCATTTGCTGCTGCCACAGCAGAACACTCGGCCGCGTCCAGAGAGGCGCTGACGAGAAAATCACTTGCCCCTGATATCTGATTTGTAACCTCCAAGACCTCCGCAGGCAGATCTCTGTCCTGGAGGGCATTATGCAGAGCGTCTGCCCATGAAACCATGGCCTTAGCCACCCAAGTAGCCGCAAAGGAGGGGGCCAGGGCCGACCCCGCTGCCTCATACACTGAGCGGGCAAGCCCCTCTATAAGGCGATCAGTTGGGTCCTTGATAGAAGAACCGCTGGGTATCGACAATAGTGATCTTGACGCCAAACGTGATACCGGTGGGTCCACTACTGGCGACTCCACCCATCCTTTATGGAGTTCAGGAGGAAACGGATACTTCGCTTGAGGCGCTTTTTGCATTGCAAAACGCTTATCCGGGTGTTCCCTATGTTTCTGGACTAGCTCCTCGAACTCCGGATGTGTGGCAAACCTTCTATGCGGTCGCCTGGTCTTCTTGAAGGAGACCTTGTGACCTGAGGCCGTGGACACATCGTCCTCGATCTCTAAAGTCTGGTTGACTGCCTCAATGAGGCTGTCCACCGAGTCTTGGTATCCCAGGCTTTCTGGATTCCAGGCCTCCTCTCCCTCCTCCTCGCCCTCATCCTGCTCGCTTCCCGAGCTCGGCGACGGGGAACGAGATGCCCTAATACCCGCCGCCGAAACCCCAGAGGGTCCGGCCGACGGGGAACGAGCTCTTTTGCTAAGAGCTTGTCTGGTGCTGGAGCGGCCTCTAACGGTCAGAGGGTCCTGAGACGTGGACGAGCTGTCTTCCGCTGGCAGACCACCATCCTTGTCCCTGCCCGGGCCTCGAAGAGACTCAATTGCCCTTGTAAGGGACATCATAGAGTGTGATAAAGACACCACCCATTCTGGGGGGTCCTGACTTCTGGGCTCTGCAACAATGGGGGGCTCCTGGGCTCGCTCCGACTCGCAGGCTTCACAAAATTTATCTGGCTGCGCCTTAGGCAGCCTGACCCCACAGGAAACGCAAACAGCATATAGGAAAGAATGAGCTTTCCCTTTGCCAGACATATTGCAGGGTAGGGTAGGAGGAGGAGGATAACCCCTTCCTTGACCACTAATGCGGCACTCGAAACGGGGTTGCACTCACCCACCGGTAATGTCCACCTTGCGTCTCTTCCACGGGGCGTGCGGCGTTACTCGTCGGGGCACTTGCGGCGCACTCCGGGAGATAGGCGGCGGCTTCCGGCCGCACTTTGTGAGGAAATGAGGAGAGGGAGGGGGGCGGAGCTCCCCGGTGTCTGTGCGCGCCCGCCGCTCTCCGCCCCCGGAAGTTAGTGGGCGGGACTTCCGGCTACCCCCGGAAGTCGGCGGGCGGGCGCGCGGAACTCCGGACCTCCCCATACAGCGGGGACCGCGGCCGCCGCTGGCCGCACTACACGTGCGGCGTTCGAGGGAGGAGGGCGGGAGCTCCCCGGTAACTGAGCGGGCGGGCGGCTCGGGCCTCACCATACAGCGCGGCCGCCGACGGGGCTCTGGCTACACTCCACGCCCATCAACAAGAGAGGTGAGCCGGGCCTCCCCCCTGTGGCTTCTGCGCCGTGGGCTTGTGGTGCTCTCAACCCCATCCCTGGGCCGGGAGGGGGAGGCTACTGCACCAGTCTTCGACGCTTCGCTCCCTTGGCTCACCTGCGCCTCCAGGACCACCCCTGGTGTCCTACCTAGGGGTGGTCGGGGCATTAATGCATTCCCACGTTGCAGGAGAGTAACAACGTGGAGGATCACTCACACGTGCTCGCCCGCTGGGGTTCATGGGGAACCGAATCCTTTTATCAGGATGCGTTGCCACCTCTTTAGAAAAATAACAAAGAAAAATGGTTGTCTGGGGAAAAGTCCCAGATGTGTCCCTCGGTGCGGGAGAGAAAACACGTGGAGGGCTACTCACACGTGGTCGCCCGTTGATGATTTGGGGAGATCGGACCCTCTCTATAGGATCCGTCGCCCCTATCTTATCTTCATAGAAAGAGACCAAAAAAAAAAAAAATCTAGTCTGGAGCTCCAGACTGCGTGTGCCTCCATCAGACACTAAGCAAAAAACTGAGTTACGCCCGGTCTGGGGGCGAGGGTGTATGCGGCGGAGGAGGAGCTAACTCTTTTTTTGTATACTTAGTGTCAGCCTCCAGACGGCAGAAGCACACACCCACAGTCTCTGTGTCCCCCAATGAGACGAAGGAGAAATGCACTAAAAACTGCAGTGAAAAAAGAAAATAACCTAATTTAGCTAATAAGTGGAAAAATGGTGCAGAAAATCTAAAACTCACCAAAAAACTCATTGCAAACACAATGTTAGTTCTTCTTATCGTTTTCAAAATGGAGCAGATAACAAATGACAGACGAAAGATTAATGCCATAGAGAAAGAAACTTGCATTTGATATCAGTACTGCTACACGTTAGTACATTGATCTATATTGCATAGTGAAAGAAGTTGTTTTAACATGATAAATGGTTAAAAATCACAAAGTGCTTGGAAAAATAGGCAACTTTACAATTTACTTGTTAGTAAAAATCCTTTTTGTTCTAAACAGAGATTTAGAATTCTATTTTTTACTTCTCGTTAGAGATGGGTGTACACCTGGATTTTCGGGTCTGGCGGGTTCGGCCAAACAGTTACAAAAAGTTCAGGTTCGGGTACCAGAACAGTAACCAGACCCGAAACTGGACCCCATTCACTTGAATGAGGGGCCCGAACATCCAGTGTTTTCCACACTGTCATGTGCATGACAGTGCAGCAAACAGCGCGGCAAACACCGCTTCTGATCGGCGGTTAAATCATCCCCGCCGGTCAGAGAGCCGCAGTTGCCATGCTGTGAAAAGACAGTGTGAGCACTCAGCTGTGATAAGAGGTATATAGTTAACCTCCGGTCACTGGTGTCAGCTGATGGGACTACTGATCCCATCATCCGACACTTGTTGCCGCAAATTACAGTATGAGCAGGAGCAGTGGATGGGAGTATTCATTAGCCGCTACTGCTCTGTAAATAAATAATAAAAAAAAACGACGTGGGTGCCCCTTTAATTTTTGCTAAACAGCCAGGCAAAACTCACAGCTGGGGGCTGCAACCCTCAGCTGTCAGCTTCAGCAAGGCTAGTTATCAAGAATAGTGGGGTCCCCACACTGTTTTTTTTTTAATTTTTTTAAATAAATAATTTTAAAAAGCGGCATGGGTTCCCCTCCATTTTTGACAATCAACCTTGCTAAAGCAGACAGCTAGGGACTGGTATTCTCAGGCTGGTAAGGGGCAATGGATATCGGCCCCCCAGCCTAAAAATAGCAGCCTGCAGCTGCCCAGAAAAGGCACATATTAAATGCCCTGCTCTTCCCACTTGCCCTGTAGTAGTGGCATGTGGGGTGATAGTTGAGGGGGTTGATGTCACCTTTGTATTGTCAGGTAACATAAAGCCCACGGTTTAGTAATGGAGAAGCGTCTATAAGACACCTATTCATTACTAATCCTATAGTTGTGTGGTAAATAAAGACACAGCCAGAATAAAGGTATTTCAATTGAAAGAATGACACAGACTCCTTTAAAAATCCTAATTAAACCATACATACAACCTCACCTAATTCCACTGAAACCCTCGATCTCCAGTAATAAAACTAAAATTAAAAATCAACAATATACAGGTGCATCTCACCATTACTAAGCCTTGGGATTGATGTCACCTGACAATACAAAGGTGACATGAACCCCCCCAACTATCACCCCACTTGCCACCACTACAGGGCAAGTGGGAAGAGCAGGGCAAAGTGCCAGAATTGGTGCATCTAACATATGTGCCTTTTTTGGGCAGCTGTGGGCTGCTATTTTGAGGCTGGGGGGTCAATATCCATGGCCCCTTACCAGCCTGAGAATACCAGCCCCCCAGCTGTCAGCTTTAACAAAGCTGGTTGTCAAAAATGGGGCGGACCCCACACCATTTTTTTAAATTATTTATTTAAATAATTTTAAAAAACAGCATGGGGACCCCTCTATTCTTGATAACTAGTGTTGCTGAATCTAACAGCTGAGGGTTGCAGCCCCCAGCTGTGAGTTTTGCCTGGCTGGTTAGCAAAAATCCAGGGGCACCCACAACATTTTTTTTTTTATTATTTATTTATAGCACAGGAGCGGCTAATGAATACTTCCATCTGCCGCTCCTGCTTTCACTGTAATTAGGTGCAGCAGGTGTCGGATGATGGGATCAGTAGTCTCATCTGCTGACACCAGTGAACTTTATACCTAAGATCACAGCTGAGCGCTCACGCTGTCTTTTGACAGGGTGGCAACTGCTGCTCTCTGACCAGCGGGGATCATTTCACTGCCGACCAGAAACGGTGATTGCCGCGCTGTCATGCACATGACAGCAGAGCAAACACCCAGGGTTCGGGCAGCCAAACCTGAACAGTAACATGGATTTCCTGGTGAAGTCCGTGTTCGGTGTCCATGCTCGAACAGTAGGTGTTCGGTACGGACGTCGAACTTTACTGTTTGGGTTTGCCCATCTTTACTGCTCGTTGCCTAGGTTACTAGCCACCCCTGCAGTCAGTAAGACTGTTTTATTAGGCAGGGATCACAGCACTTGCAAGCTGTTTACTGTTGAGGTCGCAAGTGCTGACCTGAAAATCCAGATCACTGATCTGGCTAGTTTTGTATGCGTTCCACTGATCCTGCAGAGGCAAAATTGACTCTACTAAGAGCATTGGGGAGCAACGCATATTGGACCAGCGGCTCAGTCATGCCATCGGCCAAAACTGTCAGTAGTCAGGAGCAGTAGAAAGCCAGGAGGCAAAGGAGCAATGCACTCCTGAAGACTGATCTTGACAAAACCCCATTAATGGATTAATTTTTGGCAAATTCTGCTATGTCAGCAGTGCACCATTTTCAGTAAAGGAAAGTTTATAAATGAATATTACATCGTGGCGAAAAAAAACAAACACCATAAATCTTTTTGTATCAATTTTTTTTTTTTTGGGGGGGCAGCACATTTATACAGCGAAACGACAGATTAACTAACATTGTAAATGTTACCACATACATTAATATGGTAAAGGCAAAAGCCCCCTATCACATTTGCTCTGTAATATAATTTTAATTAACATTGGGTGGGGGGGGGAGGGGTGATTAACATGTTTTTAATGCAGCCTTAATCTCATGATATTGGCCAATCCAGGAACTGCACCTCTGGCAGAAACAGAAGATGGTATAAAATGAACTTTAACCTTAACATTTTCAGACCCATCTCATACATTTGGTGGATCTTTTAAGAGTGATCCAAAAATGTATCAGGCCCAGTGAGGAAAAAGTATAGCTGATTTGTGGTAAGAAAATGACTTGTGCTTATGCCGGATTACTGGACCATCCATATAGCCATAACCGGCTGTGTTAATGACATGTCTGCTTAGCTATGGCTAGGATAAAATCTAATCTCACCTCTGAACTATAGTGAAGTTTTATCCCATTTAGAAATGACAACCTTATACTTTCCTCATCAGTGAGCTCTTTTTATGTCATGCTTATCCTCATTATGATTTAGCTCACATAAATATAGTATAAAACTCATAATAATTACTATATTACACTTCATCTGTCTAAATAAGGAAGTCTTTATAATTACATTAGTATTTCCTACCTTTAATGACCATCTCTTTCCTACACCATTGGATAAAGTTGGAAACATTATCTCTTGCCAAAAATGTCCCAGGCTGGGCTGAAGCATTGAATGTTACTCCACATTTTGGTAGCCAAAGTTTGTTGCATAAGTCAGGATATTCCGTAGAAAATCCATCTGCTGTCTCAGTCACATTATTGGCGTGATAACAAAGTAAAGTTCCAGTTTCCAGGACTTCAATAAAGTTCTCCACTGTTATATCCAGATTGTATAGGTCCTTTAACCACTCAGCCAAGTCTTCCTTCATGGCAAATAGGTACTGTTCACTGGATTTGTAGGGTCGGATACTGCGCACACTGCTCCCTTGATGAGTTGACATTTTGGAGAAAATGATCTAAGACAGTTCTGCAGTCAGAATGGACTTGCATACACCGTAGGTCCAAAGATTACCTGAGCACCATCTTATCCGAAAGAGGATCGAGGGTCACGAGCTAAACCAGAGACTTTTTGTCATATCTGAAACACAAAAAAACAATTTTGGTGGGAAATTGTTCTTTGGATAATCTTAACCTGTGAAGTAAGTCAAATAAAATCGATATAGCAATTGCTAACTAATCAATTAGCAGAAACATATCATAATTTCCTCATGTACTGGTGAGAAATCAGACATCATCCTGGTCACTTCTTCACACTTCCATGTTTGTAGAAAGAGTTAAAGGTCCGGCAAATCCAATTTTGGACTGCCGATCCCTTTGTTCTCCCAGAAATAAGTTGCCAAAAGAAATGTTTGGTGGTGGCTCTCTCATAGATCAGGCCGAGTTACCTCTCTTGTACATGTGAGAACCTGTCAAATTATCAGCTGATACATCAGCCGATACAGCCAGCTAACGTGTTTGCTGGGAAAACTAGTTGGGAGTTACATTTCTAAATTGGCCACAAATTATTTTATCAGACAATCACTACAGAGTCAAAAATACAGATAAAGCAACTACCTCTGTTAATGCTGGTCTGGTGTATTAATGATACTGTTCTACTGTAACCTGATGTGTATAAATGTACTAATGACCAGTAGTTGCACGTCCATGCAGTACACACCCTTATGTTTTCACATTCAATGGCCTACAAAAGTAGAAACTGTAGGGGGCAGTCTACTGTGTATACAACTTAAAGGCCCAAGCACATTTGTATGTAGCAACTTTTCAGGTGTAAATGTCCTTTCCTGAGAACTTGTAGCAGCATGTTTGTGTCTCCCTCTGTGTCCTCACTTGTTCCCTCTCCATAGACTTCTATGAGCAGCAACTGTGCTCTCACATCTTAGTGAGCTGAAAGTCTGCATTTACCGAAGACAGATAGCACCAGTGAACTACGAGTAATTCATCAATCCAGGAGCAGAAAGAGGTATTTTTACATTTTCACTTTTCTGACAAGCTATATTGCAAAGTTACTATCGGTATTATTATTATTATTATTATTATAGAGCCATTTATTCCAATGGCGCTTTACATGTGAAAAGGGGTAAACACACTAAAAAACAAATTGTTTTCACTTATACTACTGATTTATGGGGAAAATAAACAAATGACAGTTACATTTTAAACAGACACTGAACTAAAGGTTTATATACCTATTCTTAAATTAAACTTTAAGTAAAATTCCTAATTTTCTATTAACTGATGATTATTGGTTAGGACACTAAAACAGCTGTTGCAATATGGACAATATGATATGTAAATGAAAAAAAAACCATGCATTATATATTATAATAATAATAAAAATGAATAATATAATTTTTATTTATTTATAGCTCAGTCACGATGGCTCAGCAGTCAGCTCTGTCACCTCACAGCACTGGGATGCTAGGGTATCAATTGGATGGAGCTCATATCCGCCACATCTCAGCAGTGATATTTGATGAGGTTTTTGCATGTCAGAACATAACCTTTCTGAGGACTAGTAAAAGGAGAAGGATGTTTCTGGTTGATGCAGTCGTATCAACCTTTTCTTCCAAGAAATAGACTCCATAACCTTTCCGTGGCTCCAGGAGTTTCTGAATTCATACAGATATACAGATGATCAATTCCAAAAAGCATAGAAGTACAGGTTCCACAATAAAACCACACAGGAAAAGGATTTAGAAGATAAAATTGCCAAATATTTATGTAATTTTAATTATGTTATTAAAAGTATTGTAGCAAATCGAACACAGATCGTAGACATACCGGTATATTGTGTATTTCTGCCATTATTAAATGCAGTTTTACCCTATTACAAACTTGAAAATGGTATTTTTTGCACTAATGGATTTACATGTATTGATACAGATTATATACACTCACTGGCCACTTTATTAGGTACACCTGTCCAACTGTGTGTTAAGACTTAATTTCTAATCAGCCAATCACATGGCGGCAACTCAGTGCATTTAGGCATGTAGACATGGTCAAGACAATCTCCTGCAGTTCAAACCGAGCATCAGTATGGGGAAGAAAGGTGATTTGAGTGCCTTTGAACGTGGCATGATTGTTGGTGCCAGAAGGGCTGGTCTGAGAATTTCAGAAACTGCTGATCTACTGGGATTTTCACGCACAACCATCTCTAGGGTTTACAGAGAATGGTCCGAAAAAGAAAAAAAATCCAGTGAGCGGCAGTTCTGTGGCCGGAAATGCCATGTTGATGCCAGAGGTCAGAGGAGAATGGGCAGACTGGTTCGAGCTGATAGAAAGGCAACAGTGACTCAAATTGCCACCCGTTACAACCAAGGTAGGCAGAAGAGCATCTCTGAACGCACAGTGCGTCGAACTTTGAGGCAGATGGGCTACAGCAGCAGAAGACCACACTGGGTACCACTCCTCTCAGCTAAGAACAGGAAACTGAGGCTACAATTTGCACAAGCTCATCGAAATTGGACAGTAGAAGATTGGAAAAACGTTGCCTGGTCTGATGAGTCTCGATTTCTGCTGCGACATTCGGATGGTAGGGTCAGAATTTGGCGTAAACAACATGAAAGCATGGATCCATCCTGCCTTGTATCAACGGTTCAGGCTGGTGGTGGTGGTGTCATGGTGTGGGGAATTTTTTCTGGGCACTCTTTGGGCCCCTTGGTACCAATTGAGCATCGTTGCAACGCCACAGCCTACCTGAGTATTGTTGCTGACCATGTCCATCCCTTTATGACCACAATGTACCCAACATCTGATGGCTACTTTCAGCAGGATAATGCGCCATGTCATAAAGCTCGAATCATCTCAGATTGGTTTCTTGAACATGACAATGAGTTTACTGTACTCAAATGGCCTCCTCAGTCACCAGATCTCAATCCAGTAGAGCATCTTTGGGATGTGGTGGAACGGGAGATTCGCATCAGGGATGTGCAGCCGACAAATCTGCGCCAACTGTGTGATGCCAGCATGTCAATATGGTCCAAAATCTCTGAGGAATGCTTCCAGCACCTTGTTGAATCTCTGCCACGAAGAATTGAGGCAGTTCTGAAGGCAAAAGGGGGTCCAACCCCTTACTAGCATGGTGTACCTAATAAAGTGGCCAGTGAGTGTAGACGAAAATTACATACACACACTAATGTTATAACGTGGTTTCATTTGTGATACATCTGAACGCATATTTAGCTTGTATTGTATCATCTATATAACACAAAGAAAAAATATAATTGGAACTTCAACCAGAAGTAACTTTTAGGGCAAAGTTGGAAACTTTTCAAATGCACAAACTTTAATTTATGAAATATCTATAAGTCATTACTTAATATTTTTTAAACAATTATATTACTTCTGACAACCCGTAACTTAGATAAAAGCAGCTTACTTCCAATTCCTTCCTATGGAATACTAACCTGAGGTCTCTTCGGACAGACCACCTGCAAGTATCCTGTCTATGGAGGTCCCATGTCATCTTTTGCTGAGCACGAGGACATTTTGCGGTGGGGTGTACGGACAGGGCACAGGATCCCACCAACCAACAGGGGTGGAAATGGCTATTCTGGAGGAGCTGCTGAGTGTTTTGTTTCCTTACCAATAGCTTACACATTTCTCCTTGGAGACATAAAGCTTGCTACAAACACTCCCTTTTAACCCTCTTACAGCCACATGCCTTGCAGTCCTGGCTGGGAACAAAGTATTTGTCCTAAACAAAAAGGAAGAGTGTTAAGTGTCAGCAGCATTTACAGTCACTGTCCTCAGGAGAAAGGTGGTTAAAAGGATGATCACCTGCCTAAGATGTATCCTGGCAGGTTGGGGCTTTATTTCTTTGCAATCTGAAGTGTAGTTTGTCAAGCAATTAGTTCTGATCTGTTTACCCCTTTCAGGGCATTTTTATTGTCTTGGTTTTTTTTTATTGTTAAGACAGATTACAATAAAGGACATCTGTCCTCATCTGTCTTCCCATCTATAAAAAAAAACAAAATAATAATAATCTTTATTTTTATATAGCGCCAACATATTCCGCAGCGCTTTACAATTTGCACACAATATCATCACTGTCCCCGATGGGGCTCACAATCTAAGTTCCCTTTCAGTATGTCTTTGGAGTGTGAGAGGAAACCGGAGTGCATGGAGGGAACCCACGCAAACACGGGGAGAACATACAAACTCCTTGCAGATGTCCTTGGTGGGATTTTAACCCAAGACTCCAGCGCTGCAATGCTAACCACTGAGCCACTGTGCTGCCACAACAATAGACAACAGAACATTTGAAAAGTAGCATTCTGGGGGGCTTCCTTTGCATGTAAAAAGTTAATTTTCTAATTTTAAGTTTTGGTTTTTTTTTTTAATATAATTTTTATTAAATTTTCATAATATTACAGGGAAGGAAGGGTAAACATGGGAAAAAAATAAAAAGTAGAGAACTCTACTCTACAGTGTTACATCACACATAAAATAAATTAAAATTAGATAAGACAAATGGTGCGTTAGGACAAATGGTGAAGACTTTGTTACCTTTCTGCCAGAGGCGTATCTAGGCTTTCTGGCACCCGGGGCAAGAATTTGGTTCGGCGCCCCCCCCAAGTACATATGCGATTTGCACACTTAGCCATGTACCCACGAGCTGCTCCTCCTAATGCTCTCAATGTTCAGTAAAAAACTGAGAGAAGCAGGAAGAGAAGCTCGTTGTCACAGGACCATAACTATGAAAATCGCATATGAGTGAAGTGTCCATGTGATGACACTGGAACCTGCAGAGCTGAATCCTGACATTGCAGCTTCTGAATTCTCACAACTAATGCACTGCACACTTTTAGGATTCTCCCTTGCCGATGTACAGTCATGTCAGCACAAGTATGTGATTTATATACTTCTGGCCACATTCCGACTAGACGTGCCCGGCCTCACTCTGTTCTTTTTCATTGAGTGAGGCCACACATGTCTAGTCAGCATGTGACCGCATGTATGTAAATTACCTGCATGAGAGAATCCTCACAGCATTCAGTGAGCACTGTGAGAATTCAGAAGTCTGCAGTCACATAGAATGACTGCAGACTCAGCACAAACCTGAACAACCCCTTTAATGCTCCTAAAAAATAAAAACATGAGAATTAGCATCACAAATAATATTTACATCCTGGTACCTTATAGATGACGTCGTCTCTGTAGTCGTTATCCTTTTCTTCTTCTTGTCAGACCCCATGATGAGTTTTCTCATCCACAGCTGTCTCTGTAGCCGTCCATCTTCTCCGGTCTTCTGCAGCAAATCTCCACACGATGCCCTTAAAGATAGAAGTGTCATTATAATGCTCCTAAATAAAAATATCTGCAATATACTGTGGCCTCACACTATTCCCCTCCCTCCTCATGCGGTCTCCTCTAACATCCCCTCTGTTCACCATACTGTCTCCTCATATATTTACCCCCCTCACTCTCTATTCTGTCTGCTCGCACATTCCCCTGACTCCCCATACTGTGTCTGCACACATCCCATCACCCTCACTCCCCATACTGTCCACATACATTAACCCGTTTGCTCCCCATACTGTCTGCACCCATCATACTGTGCCTGCACCAATCCCCCATACTGTTTCCTCATACATACTCTTCATTTTGTGTCCTCAAATCTCCACACACACACATTAAATCCCCCATCCCCAATCCCCCATATACATTAAACTCCCCCATCCCCACTCCAAATCCCCCCCACACATCTCCCATCCACACTCCAAATCCCTCACACACATTAAATAACCCCCATCCCCACTCCAAATCCCCCAACACATTAAATAACCCCCATACCCACTCCAAATCCCCCCACACATCAAATAACCCCCATACCCACTCCAAATCCCTCCCCCACACATCTCCCATTCACACTCCAAATCCCTCACACACATTAAATAACCCCCATCCCCACTCCAAATCCCCCCACACATTAAATAACCCCCATACCCACTCCAAATCCCCCCAAACATTAAACAACCCCCCATCCACACTCCAAATCCCCACACACATTAAATAACACCCCATCCCCACTCAGTAACCCCACATACACATTAACCCCCCACACACATTAACCCACACACACATTAACCCCTATCCCCACTCATTAACCCCCCCCACATTAACCCCTATCCCCACTCATTAACCCCCCCACACATTAATCCCCACTCATTAACCCCCATCCCCACTCATTAACCCCCCACACATAATTAACCCCCATCCCCACTCATTAACCCCCACACATAATTAACCCCATCCCCACTCATTAGCCCCGCACACATAATTAACCCCCATCCCCACTCATTAACCCCCCACACATAGTTAACCCCCATCCCCACTCATTAACCCCCACTTAATAACCCCCTTCTCCACTCATTAACCCCCTTCCCCACATTAACCCCCATAATGTCCTCAGGTTTCCCCCTCCTCCCCCCATATATTCCTCATCTTTCTCCACCACACCACATGAATATGTCTGCACCCTGGCCTTGCTCTGAGTCCTCACACACTGTCCTCAGTAAATTTATTCCCCCTCCTCCCTCCCTATCCCTTCCATGGGACTCTGCAGCCATCCCCCAATCTTCCCTTGCACAGTCGGTGGTGTCTTCAGCTCCATTACCCATCTGGAGCACTTACCACTAACCGCAACGCTGCCTCCCTGCCTTTTAGTCTTCGCCTCTGAAGAGCCGGCCGCCGGCGTGTGACATCAGCAGCGTGATCATGTGACCTGATCACGCTGCTGTGCTTCATTGATGCGGAAGTGCCAGCGGCGGTGAGGTGCCGCTGGCGCTTACAGAACAAGTGAGTCAGTGGCAGTCACATGTATGTACTGGCGTCTGAAGACGCTAGTACACTGACGCGCAGCACTTTCTCTGCGCCAGCTGTCAGTTTGACAGCCGCTCAGTCAGTGAACGGGAGAATCATCTGAGTGTGGGGGCGGCAGAATGCCGCTGACGGGGAGTCTCGACTCTCCTCCATAGACCGCCGCATCAGGCGCCCCGATGGCGCCCCCTGTTGGCTGCGCCCGGGGCAAATGCCCCGGCTGCCCCCTGGATACGCCCCTGCTTTCTGCAATACTTTTAAGGCAAACAGACAATCAGAGAAGCAGTAAATACCATAACTCAAATAGTAAGTAACTTTAGACTAGGAAAATTTTTGGTTCCATAGGTCCCACTTAGAGTGATAATCGGGTAAGGCATTGTTAATAAGAGCAAACCTTTTCTCCATAGAACTATGGATCCGAACCTTATCTAAAATATCTGAAAAAGAAGGCGAAGCGGTTTTTAGCCACCAAAACGCTATTGTGTTTTTGGTTACCAGGAAAATATGTAGCATAACAAATCTAATAGAAGGGTTGATATTCTCAGTACCCAGAGAAAGCAGGGCCAGTCGCAAGATCCCGTATGAATCCGTACCCTTTGGCGATGTTCATATGCACGAGCCGCCCCAAAGATCTCGTAGCCGCCATACCAGCCTCTCCCTTTGCATGGAGCAGGTTTCCATATCTCCTGCTCCCGGGCCTTCTTCTTCTTAATAACCTCCGCAACCCAAACAGAGGGTACAATGCAGGCTCTGGAGTCTGGTGGGCGGGACTCCGCCGAAGAAGAGAGCGGGGCAGAGGCGGCCGATGATGTCAGCGGCCCAGCAGCCGCTGGGGCCGGGTGGCGGATGGGAGCAGCCATGTTCTCAGGAGATTGGGCCACAGGGCCTGTCAAACAGGCCGCAGCCGGTTCCAGGGCCGGCATAGCCGCGGCCGCAGGGTAGGCTGCACCTAAACTTTCAGCCGGAACCGGGGTAGCGGCTGACTTTGAAGATGAGGTTGCTAGTGGCAGAGGGGACGCAATGGCGTCTTCTAGGGTCAGACTCCAGACCGGCGACACCGGATGTGGCGTCTCCGGGCGTGGTGGTCTGGGACCAGGAGCGGAGGCCCTGCTCAGTTCTGCATAGATGGTAGGGCCCTCCTTGGCCGGGCTCCCGGGAACACAGGATGTCGCGTGCTGTGACTGAATGGTAGGGGCCGCTTGCGGAGCCAGTGTCGGGGCCGGGGGAACTCTCACCTTTCCCAGCGAAGTGGCCCCCATCACGTCATCACGCGGCTCTTTCCGCAGTCTCCGCTCTTCACCCTGCCATTGGGCAGGACTAGTCTCCAGGCTCAAGGGCTCCGCAGGGAGGCTCTCTGCTGGTAACTTCGGTGGCTGCTCCCACTGGTTCCTCACAGACTCCACTTCTCCACTCAAAATCTAGCTGCCTGCCCGTGACTCTGAGGGGAACGTTTTCTGGCGAAGCTTGACCTCCCCCCTCCATCGCCACTCCAGGCACCCGATGCCTCGACACCCACAGCGTCTCATACCGTCTGTTGGGCAGCAGTCGAATGGCACCAAGCAGCCGCAGCCAAGCCTTTCCTCTGTGCCACTCCCTATGCTGGGTGGGGTCGTGGCAGGCCTCTCCACCCATCTGCCAGGATCCAGTGTATGGGAGCATCGGCCTCCGGGTACATACCACCTCCCCCTGGGGTACATTGGAGGGGGTCCTAGTCCATTCTGAACAACTGTAAACACCCGGACCTCTCCTCTGCATTGAAGTAACACCGCCATCCTGCACAGTACCTGGTACCGCCCCAGATCCTCTGTTAACAACATGGATCCTCCACAGCGTTCCCGATTTGTAATCCACAGGTGGGTGATTTGTATTCCACAGGTGCTTATAATCCACACAGAGCAGTCTGAGTCTTTTTCCATCCCTTGGGGCAGGCCTGCCGCAGAAGATGAAGTATTAGCGGCGGCGATCCTGTCGACTACGCCAAGTGTAGAGTCGGTGGGCCGGGCTGGGGGGTGGTTCCTCTGGATACCACGCAGTGACGTACAGACACAAGCTGGAGGCAAGTTTCGGGTGCAACAGGTCCAAGTTTATTCTCTCTCTCGCCGTCCGCCAGACGGCCTCACTGCACACCGCACTTGTCCTCACAGTTCTCCAGTTACAGAACACATTTAACTCCGTACTTTCTCCAGGGACGTATATATACGTACCGTCCCCCTTTACACTCTGCGACGCTTCTGACAGCGCCGTCACTGTGGCCGCCGTAGGCCTGTGCACCAACAGTAATTTTACTGGTCAAACGTCGTTCCAAATACGGTGTCCTACACCCGGAGCCTCGTCTATACTGCGGTACTTTATGTCAGGACCACCCCCCTGACTTTCTCTCTCTTCAGTCCCCCTGGTTTGGTTTCCTCACAGTGCACAAACTGTAGTAGTCTTCCTGTCACTTGAGCTCCCCCTGGGGACTGGAACTTTCTGGAACCCTCCTGTTAAATTTATATCATTCCCATTTCCCTGTAACTCCGCCCCCCATGACCAATGGTTTCCTAAGCCCTAAGCTGATGTCAAGCCCTTCACTCACACTCCTCCCTGCCCTCTAATGGTCAGCCCAAGGTATTGCTCGTCCACTACACTTTCTTAGCTGTTTCCCCCATTGTGATAACTGACACCTGTCTAAACTATGCAAACCTTCCTTTCTCTATTCTGACAAGTCTGTCCGTCCGTCAGGTCACCTTCCCTACATAAGCATGACCGCAAGTATGCGATTTACATACATGCGGTCATATGTCAACTAGATGGGCACAGCCTCGCTCATTGCAAGTGTTTTGAGCAAGGCCAGATAGAGTCTAGTGAAAATGTGGACAGAAATAGTCAAATCCTATACTTTTGGCCACATGACCTCCCAGCGTCGACATCGGAGTCCTCACAGCGCGCAGTGCGTGCAATGTGAGGATTCACATGTCTGCAGTCACATAGCATACCTGCAGATTTGTAGCTTAAGACCGGACAACCACTTTAAGCGAACTGACACTTGAATCTTTACCACTCTCTTTTATCCACATGTAATTATTTGCTGTGCAATGGTGCTATTAACCAGTTGAAAGACAAAATGATACATGTGAGCTATAAAAAATATATTGACGCATCTATTGGTATGTGCTTAGAAAGGAAGCATAGGCATTGTGCAATGTTACTGTATCTGCCAACTTTGTGCCCATCCTATGCCAGGAGTAGGCAATATATCCCTTACTAACAGTTGCTATAGCTGCTAGTCGCATGGACGTGCTTACTTAAGAGAACAAAGAACATTTTGCTTCTGGAATGTTGTGTACTGAAATACTGACCATCTTTCATCATTTTCCCATAGGTAACAGTGGTAGAGAAGATTATGCTTATATTTAAAATGACTGATAATATTTCAAATGTATTCACCTAAACAAAAAATAAAGGGATAGTCCAAATACACAAATACAGGCAAAACGTTTAGTGAAAAAATATGGCAAAAGCACATAAAACGCCCAAAAGGAAAAGTATGTAAATGGAGATAAAATCATAATCTGCACAAATGAAAAGAGAATTATCTCGAAAAGTAGCAATTCATATACGGTATGTAAAAAAAAGAATTGATACAAAACCCCAGTAATGAAAGGGCAAATGTACAGAACTAAGTATTAAGATGCTGAAGAGAAGCATGGTCTGAGTGCTAAATAATACTGGCGTAAAATACAGCTAGCAAATAAGCATGGAAAGAAACCAGAACCATCCAAACAGCCCCTGCAGAAATGGTCAAAAGGATGCAAGATCCACCTCAACCAACACATGTTTCTTTTCTATGCTTCATCCGTGGATAGAAGCGAAACGCGCGTTGGGTGGTCACTAGTTTCCTACTTTCTCCCCTTCAGTATTTGTGCAGATTATGATTTTATCTCTATTAATACATTTTTCACTTCTGAAATTTTATTTGTCATTATTTTTTTTCAATAAATACAGTGTCTGTAATGTATTTGGATCTTCCAGTATTTTTTGGCTTGGTGATTAACGTTTGTTCCATGGCAGGGACTTCTATAGGTGTTTTTTTCTATTGTATTTGATATATTTTATGGGAAATTCCACTAGAAAGACTTAAAGCCTTAGATACTGTAAATGCTTATACCAGCTTGCCAGTCATGTGTAACACAAAAATGTCATGCGAATGTTTGCACTTATCAACACAGCAAAGTTTAGTGCCCCTTTAAGGACTAAAATGATGTTTATAGGCATGAAGGTCACATGTCTCAACACCGTTAAACTTTTATTTCAGGGATGTATACTATTATTGGAGTCCCAGCATGAATCACAGCCTGGCTGCACAATAGCAGCCACATGTCAATCTGTGAAACACTCCAGCATTTCAGAGAAAGTATATGCTGTAGGGCCAGCTGGGGACAATAGCCAGAGACAAGACTAGAAAAGTTCCGGCCTTGGCTGACTCCTCCCAGGGCTGCTTTAGGTGAGTGACAGGTCTCTCCCTTGCATGTACATAGCATTTCTGAGAGCTGTGTGACTGTGGAGCTCCGTGGAATCCAGGACCAGCATTTGGGACACATACACTCACTGGCCACTTTATTAGGTACACCATGCTAGTAAGGGGTTGGACCCCCTTTTGCCTTCAGAACTGCCTCAATTCTTCGTGGCAGAGATTCAACAAGGTGCTGGAAGCATTCCTCAGAGATTTTGGACCATATTGACATGATGGCATCACACAGTTGGCGCAGATTTGTCAGCTGCACATCCCTGATGCGAATCTCCCGTTCCACCACATCCCAAAGATGCTCTATTGGATTGAGATCTGGTGACTGAGGAGGCCATTTGAGTACAGTGAACTCATTGTCATGTTCAAGAAACCAATCTGAGATGATTCGAGCTTTATGACATGGCGCATTATCCTGCTGAAAGTAGCCATCAGATGTTGGGTACATTGTGGTCATAAAGGGATGGACATGGTCAGCAACAATACTCAGGTAGGCTGTGGCGTTGCAACGATGCTCAATTGGTACCAAGGGGCCCAAAGAGTGCCCAGAAAAAATTCCCCACACCATGACACCACCACCACCAGCCTGAACCGTTGATACAAGGCAGGATGGATCCATGCTTTCATGTTGTTTACGCCAAATTCTGACCCTACCATCCGAATGTCGCAGCAGAAATCGAGACTCATCAGACCAGGCAACGTTTTTCCAATCTTCTACTGTCCAATTTCGATGAGCTTGTGCAAATTGTAGCCTCAGTTTCCTGTTCTTAGCTGAGAGGAGTGGTACCCAGTGTGGTCTTCTGCTGCTGTAGCCCATCTGCCTCAAAGTTCGACGCACTGTGCGTTCAGAGATGCTCTTCTGCCTACCTTGGTTGTAACGGGTGGCAATTTGAGTCACTGTTGCCTTTCTATCAGCTCGAACCAGTCTGCCCATTCTCCTCTGACCTCTGGCATCAACATGGCATTTCCGGCCACAGAACTGCCGCTCCCTGGATTTTTTTTCTTTTTCGGACCATTCTCTGTAAACCCTAGAGATGGTTGTGCGTGAAAATCCCAGTAGATCAGCAGTTTCTGAAATTCTCAGACCAGCCCTTCTGGCACCAACAATCATGCCACGTTCAAAGGCACTCAAATCACCTTTCTTCCCCATACTGATGCTCGGTTTGAACTGCAGGAGATTGTCTTGACCATGTCTACATGCCTAAATGCACTGAGTTGCCGCCATGTGATTGGCTGATTAGAAATTAAGTCTTAACACACAGTTGGACAGGTGTACCTAATAAAGTGGCCAGTGAGTGTATATATATATATATATATATATATATATACATACACACACACACACACACACACACACACACTCGTTCAAAAGTTTTGAGTCACTTAGAAATATCCTTATTTTTGAAAGAAAAGCACAGTTTTTTTCCAATGAAGCTAACATTAAATGATTCAGAAATACACTCTATACATTTTTAATGTGGTAAATGACTATTCTAGCTGCAAACGTCTGGTTTTTGTAATGCAATATCTTCATAGGTGTATAGAGGCCCATTTCCAACAACCACCACTCCATTGTTCTTAAGCTACTTTGTGCTTGCTAACTGTGTAAAAAGGCTAATGGATGGTTAGAATACCCTTGAAAACCTTTATGCAAGTACAGTTAGGTCCATATATATTTGGACAGAGACAACATTTTTCTAATTTTGGTTCTAGACATTACCACAATGAATTTTAAACAACACAATTCAGATGCAGTTGAAGTTCAGACTTTCAGCTTTCATTTGAGGGTATCCACATTAAAATTGGATGAAGGGTTTAGGGGTTTCAGCTCCTTAACATGTGCCACCCTGTTTTTAAAGGGACCAAAAGTAATTGGACAGATTAAATAATTGTAAATAAAAAGTTTATTTCTAGTACTTGGTTGAAAACCCTATGTTGGCAATGACTGCCTGAAGTCTTGAACTCATGGACATCACCAGACGCTGTGTTTCCTCCTTTTTGATGCTCTGCCAGGCCTTCACTGCGGTGGTTTTCAGTTGCTGTTTGTTTGTGGGCCTTTCTGTCTGAAATTTAGTCTTTAACAAGTGTAATGCATGCTCAATTGGGTTGAGATCAGGTGACTGACTTGGCCATTCAAGAATATTCCACTTATTTGCTTTAATAAACTCCTGGGTTGCTTTGGCTTTATGTTTTGGGTCATTGTCCATCTGTAGTATGAAACGACGACCAATCAGTTTGGCTGCATTTGGCTGGATCTGAGCACACATTATGGCTCTGAATACCTCAGAATTCATTCGACTGCTTCTGTCCTGTGTCACATCATCAATAAACACTAGTGACCCAGTGCCACTGGCAGCCATGCATGCCCAAGCCATCACACTGTCTCCGCCGTGTTTTACAGATTTTGTGGTATGCTTTGGATCATGAGCTGTACCACCCTTCGCCACACTTCTCTTTCCAACATTCTAGTAGAGGTTGATCTTGGTTTCATCTGTCCAAAGAATGTTCTTCCAGAACTGTGCTGGCTTTTTAGATGTTTTTAGCAAAGTCCAATCTAGCCTTTTTATTCTTGATGCTTATGAGTGGCTTGCACCGTGCAGTGAACCCTCTGTATTTACTTTCATGCAGTCTTCTCTTTATTGTAGATTTGGATATTGATGCGCCTACCTCCTGGAGAGTGTTGTTCACTTAGTTGGCTGTTGTGAAGGGGTTTCTCTTCACCATGGAGACTATTCTGCGATCATCCACCACTGTTGTCTTCCGTGGGCGCCCAGGTCTTTTTGCATTGATGAGTTCACCAGTGCTTTCTTTCTTTCTCAGGATGTGCCAAACTGTAGATTTTGCCACTCCTAATGTTGTAGCAATTTCTCGGATGGGTTTTTTCTGTTTTTGCAGCTTAAGGATGGCTTGTTTCACCTGCATGGAGAGCTCCTTTGACCACATGTTTCCTTCACAGAAAAACCTTCCAAATGCAAGCACCATACCTCAAATCTACTCCAGGCCTTGTATCTGCTTAATTAAGAATGACATAACGAAGGGATTGCACACACCTGTCCATGAAATAGCCTTGGATTCAATTGTCCAATTACTTTTGGTCCCTTTAAAAACACGGTGTCACATGTTAAGGAGCTGAAACTCATAAACCCTTCATCCACTTTTAATGTGGATACCCTCAAATGAAAGCTGAAAGTCTGAACTTCAACTACATCTGAATTGTTTTGTTTAAAATTCATTGTGGTAATGTCTAGAACCAAAATTAGAAAAATGTTGTCTCTGTCCAAATATATATGGACCTAACTGTATGTCTGCAAAGCTAAAAACAGTTTGGCTGATTAGAGAAGCTATAAACCTGACCTTCCTTTGAGCTAGTTGAGAATCTGAGAATCTGGAGCATTACATTTGTTGGTTCCATTAAACTCTCAAAATGGCCAGAAAAATAGAACTTTCATGTGAAACTCAACAGTCTATTCTTGTTCTTAGAAATGAAGGCTATTCCATGTGATAAATTGCCTAGAAACTGAAGATTTTCTACAACGGTGTGTACTACTCCCTTCAGAGGAGAGCACAAACAGGCTCTAACCAGAGCAGAAAGAGAACTGGGAGGCCCTGCTGCACAAGTGAGCGACAAGTACATTAGAGTCTGTAGTTTGAAAAATTGACCCCTCGCAGGTCCTCAACTGGCATCTTCATTAAATAGTACACGCAAACTGCCAGTGTCAACGTCTACAGTGAAGAGGCGACTCCAGGATGCTGGCCTTCAGGGCAGAGTGGCAAAGAAAAAGCCATACCAGACTGGCTAATAAAAGGAAAAGATTAATATGGGCAAAGGAACACAGACATTGGACAGAGGAAGATTGGAAAAAAGTATTATGGACCGACGAATCCAAGTTTGAGGTGTTTGGATCACACAAAAGAGCATTTGTGAGACGCATAACAACTGAAAAGATACTGGAAGAATGCCTGACGTCATCTATCAAGCATGGTGGAGGTAATTATGCAAAGGAGAGGAAGAGGACTAGAACTCTAGTGCCACCTATTGGAGGTAGCAATCCTAAAAGTCAATGTTGACCCTTTAACGAGCCTAGTTACATGACTTAGGATAAAAGCCAAGCCAGAATCACCATTTGCAGACACTGTGTTTCGGGGTACTGCCCCTCATCAGTGCAAAGTGAGAGATCTGGTTTGGCTGTGAGAGAGGCGTCTGACCGATATCCAAGAAGTATCATTTCTCCTTGCGGAGAATGACATGCTAAGCATGTCGAGGTGAGGAGACTTAAAGCCGCAATGCTCCTCTGGGAAATATGCTAATTATGCAAATTGTCTCTTCAGAGAGGAAGAGGACTAGAACTCTAGTGCCACCTATTGGAGGTAGCAAACCTAAAAGTCAATGTTGACCCTTTAACGAGCCTAGTTACATGACTTAGGATAAAAGCCAAGCCAGAATCTCCATTTGCAGACACGGTGTTTCGGGGTACTGCCCCTCATCAGTGCAAAGTGGAAGATCTGGTTTGGCTGTGAGAGAGGCATCTGACCGATATCCAAGAAGTATAATTTCTCCTTGCGGAGAATGACATGCTAAGCATGTCGAGGTGAGGAGACTTAAAGCCGCAATGCTCCTCTGGGAAATATGCTAATTATGCAAATTGTCTCTTCAGACAGGAAGAGGACTAGAACTCTAGTGCCACCTATTGGAGGTAGCAATCCTAAAAATCAATGTTGACCCTTTAACGAGCCTAGTCTGCGAGTCTGCAAATGGAGATTCTGCAAATGGAGTCTGCAAATGGAGATTCTGGATTGGCTTTTATCCTAAGTCATGTAACTAGGCTCGTTAAAGGGTCAACATTGACTTTTAGGATTGCTACCTCCAATAGGTGGCACTAGAGTGCTAGTCCTCTTCCTCTCCGAAGAGACAATTTGCATAATTAGCATATTTCCCAGAGGAGCATTGCGGCTTTAAGTCTCCTCACCTCGACATGCTTAGCATGTCATTCTCCGCAAGGAGAAATGATACTTCTTGGATATTGGTGGAGGTAATGTGATGGTCTGGGGTTGCTTTGGTGCTAGTACAGTGGGAGATTTGTACAAGGTAAAAGGGATTTTAAATAAGGAAGGCTATCACTCTATTTTGCAATGCCATGCCATACCCTGTGGACAGCGCTTGATTGAAGCCAATTTCATCCTACAATAGGACAATGACCCAAAGGACACCTCCAAATTATGCAAGAACTATTTAGGGAAGAATCAGGCAGCTGGTATTCTATCTGTAGTGGAGTGGCCAGCGCAGTCTCTAGATCTCAACCCCATTGAGCTGTTGTGGGAGCAGCTTGACCGTATGGTATGCAAAAAGTGCCCATCAAGCCAAACCAACTTGTAGGAGGGGCTTCTGGAAGCATGGGGTGAAATTTCTCCAGATTACCTCAGCAAATTAACTGTTAGAATGCCAAAGATCTGCAATGCTGGAATTGCTGCAAAAGGAGCATTCTTTGACAAAAGCAAAGTTTGAAGGAGAAATTATTTCAAATAAAAGTCTTTTTTCTAACCTTGTCAATGTCTGGACTGGATTTTAAATTGATTTGGCAACTCATTTGATTAATAAAAGCGTGGGTTTTCATGGAAAACACAAAATTGTCTGGGCGAACCTAAACTTTTGAACTGTAGTGTGTGTGTGTGTGTATATATATATATATATATATATATATATATATATATATATACACACTCACTGGCCACTTTATTAGGTACACCTGTCCAACTGTGTGTTAAGACTTAATTTCTAATCAGCCAATCACATGGCGGCAACTCAGTGCATTTAGGCATGTAGACATGGTCAAGACAATCTCCTGCAGTTCAAACCGAGCATCAGTATGGGGAAGAAAGGTGATTTGAGTGCCTTTGAACGTGGCATGATTGTTGGTGCCAGAAGGGCTGGTCTGAGAATTTCAGAAACTGCTGATCTACTGGGATTTTCACGCACAACCATCTCTAGGGTTTACAGAGAATGGTCCGAAAAAGAAAAAAAATCCAGTGAGCGGCAGCTCTGTGGCCGGAAATGCCATGTTGATGCCAGAGGTCAGAGGAGAATGGGCAGACTGGTTCGAGCTGATAGAAAGGCAACAGTGACTCAAATTGCCACCCATTACAACCAAGGTAGGCAGAAGAGCATCTCTGAACGCACAGTGCGTCGAACTTTGAGGCAGATGGGCTACAGCAGCAGAAGACCACACTGGGTACCACTCCTCTCAGCTAAGAACAGGAAACTGAGGCTACAATTTGCACAAGCTCATCGAAATTGGACAGTAGAAGATTGGAAAAACGTTGCCTGGTCTGATGAGTCTCGATTTCTGCTGCGACATTCGGATGGTAGGGTCAGAATTTGGCGTAAACAACATGAAAGCATGGATCCATCCTGCCTTGTATCAACGGTTCAGGCTGGTGGTGGTGGTGTCATGGTGTGGGGAATTTTTTCTGGGCACTCTTTGGGCCCCTTGGTACCAATTGAGCATCGTTGCAACGCCACAGCCTACCTGAGTATTGTTGCTGACCATGTCCATCCCTTTATGACCACAATGTACCCAACATCTGATGGCTACTTTCAGCAGGATAATGCGCCATGTCATAAAGCTCGAATCATCTCAGATTGGTTTCTTGAACATGACAATGAGTTTACTGTACTCAAATGGCCTCCTCAGTCACCAGATCTCAATCCAATAGAGCATCTTTGGGATGTGGTGGAACGGGAGATTCGCATCAGGGATGTGCAGCCGACAAATCTGCGCCAACTGTGTGATGCCATCATGTCAATATGGTCCAAAATCTCTGAGGAATGCTTCCAGCACCTTGTTGAATCTCTGCCACGAAGAATTGAGGCAGTTCTGAAGGCAAAAGGGGGTGCAACCCCTTACTAGCATGGTGTACCTAATAAAGTGGCCAGTGAGTGTATATACTGTATATGCATGTACATACAGTATATAGTATGTTTGTCTGTGTATATTATATATATATATATATGTGTGTGTGTGCAGTGTATATTTATGTGAGCATACTGTATATACTGTTTATAAACTGAATGTTTCTGTTCTGCCCATTCTGTGCAGTAAGATATTTTAAGTGCTGTTCCAGCTATGGCCATTAGGTGTCATAGTTGCCTGTCTCTTTCTTATTCAAGTGTTTGGAATCTTCTGCTTCCCTAAATGGTTAACTTTTCAGAACCGCCCCTTCTTCCTTCCCTGGTCAACAACATGTAACCATTTCTGTCGGATTTCTGAGCTTCTCACATGTGTCCAGCTCTCTGCAAAACCACTGCTTATAACAAGCAGATTCCGGTAAGGTTAATGCAATTATGAGTTATGCATCTGTGTTAGCAGCCATAATGCAGACCCCCCATGAAGTTTGCAATGCATGTTCCACTCCTGAAATGTTATTACACTGCATGATAGTTACATGGATCCTCTGGCCAGAAAATGCAAAGCTGGCAGCCATGAGTTGTTTTAGATATATCCCTTCTTTGCTGCGGTGTATGTTATATTGCTCAGCTTCTACATAATGCATGATAACAACATCCTGTATCATTGCTACTGTTGTGATAGTACCTTGTATTGCTGTGATTACCTGCCAGTATTTGTGTATTGTATATTATCTACCAGTACTGACAAGCTGCATTATCTGTTTCTTATAGTTTTTACCTGAATCATCCACTGTTATGATTTGGTCACAGAGAAGGAGAGCAAGACCAAGCTAAGCCACAGAAAACCAGAGAGGTTGGTACCTAAGTGGATTGCAGACCCCTGATCCTATCCACACAACTAGCAGTTGCCGTGGAGCGTACCTACGATGATCCTAGACGCCTCGACACAGCCGGAGCGCTAAATAAGCATAAAGCAAGAAAGGGGAAATCTAAACTGCTCCAGAGCAGACCCCAAAGGAATAGATAGCCCCCAAACATATACTGTCAGTGAGACAAGATGAAAACACAAACGTAGGTAGGAAAATAGACTGAGCAAACGATGGGGCCCACACTAACTAGACAGGACAGGAAAGGAAAGACACTGTCTGCAATCACGCAAAAAACCCTGCAAAAAATGTCCAACACGTCTGATAGAAAAAATACTGAAGTCGCACGACTTCGCCCACTATATCAACACTCTGGTATATTCTGAAAGCAGAGCAAAAAAGAGGCCAATCTAGTAAGGGACAAAAACAAACTGGCACAAGCAGTAACATATGGATGGAGATTCAGCACAGCCCTAGCCGGAGCTGGATGACCACACAAAACTGAAATAGACAAAACCAGATCAAATGTGAACAGTAGCAAAAGACCACTTAGCTGAGCATGCAGGGACTGAGCTGGAAACTAAGACCTCAGGAGGCAGGAAAAAATCACCAGCAGGGATAGAGGGAGTCGGCTGTCTTAAATCCAGTCAGAAACTCCAGATCTCCAATCATCCTCCTCATTATCAGGTGGCAAGCCTCTGTTAATCAGATCAGCTCCATTACCTCCAGTCACCACCAGAGGGAGCCCAGAAAGAGAATTTGCGACCCCACTGTCAATACAACCAGCTCCACTACCTTCACTAGTAACCAGAGGTAGGCCAAAAAAGAGAATTCACAACAATCCACATTGTGTACAACAGTATCTGAATCATCCATAACTGTGTTCAACAATCTCTGATATCATCTACAACTTTGTACAACAACCCCTGATCTCATCTACTACTGTGTTCACTAACTTCATCTACTATACCATCTGTTTTCATCTCCCATTGTTGTCCATATCATCCCAATAAATATAGACTTAAGCACCCATACAGTCTTGTTTCTGGGAGTGGATGAAAGGTTAAGCCGTATGCTGGAATCCACACAGTGACATGGAAGAAGACAGAACAGCAAAAACGGAGCCGCCGGTCGCAGGCGGTGATTACACAAGCTGTACAGAGCCACTATCACACAAACTGCTCTGCATACGGGTACTACAGCAGCCGCCATACAGCTGCAGGGGACAAGAGTCCAGGGCCCAGTAAAAACAGAACCGCCGGTCGCAGGCAGTGGTTACACAGGCTGTAAGGGACCGCTATCACCCAGACTGCTCCGCATACAGGTACTACAACAGCCCCCATACAGCCGCAGGGAATAAGAGCCCAGGGCTCAGTAAAGGACCGCCAGTCACACTCGGTGATTGCATAGACTGTATGGGAAAGCTAACACCCACACTGATCCGCATACGGGTATCACAGCAGCCGCAGAATGCTACTGCAGCCCGCCAAGAAGTGTTACATCTTTCCCGCCACTCGGAAGCCCGCCATACATAGACTCAGTTTCTCTCCAATATACTCTGCAGTACTCAGCTAAACGCATAATGTCTCGGAAAAGCACATCCTCACTCAAAACGAGGTCACGAGCAAGCTCCAGCAGATCGTCATTAGCAGAGGTAGCTGCTGTCGCTCGTGCCGAGGCCGAAGCAGCCAAAGCAAAATCCTCCTTCGTCGAACAAGAGATGCATCTGAAGCTGAGACAAGCAGATCAAGAGGCCAAAACTGCATGTCTGCAAGCAGAGAGAGAGGCCAAAACTGCATGTCTGCAAGCCAAAACCGCACGTCTGCAAGCAGAGAGATAGGCCGAAACCGCACGCCTGCAGGCAGAACTAGAAAGACTTGCTGCAGACAAAGAGACAGCAGCTGCAATAGCTAAGGCTGAGTGTTTGGAAGCTATGAAGAATCCCAATTCTGAAAGACGCAGCAGCATTTTTGGACCAGATCTAGAGCAGCAAGATCCAGCGCAGCGCGTCGCAGAGTCTGTCAACATTCCGGCGTGGATGACAGCCCTGGCGCATCATATCCATCAGCCTATGCCGATTACCAGCGATCCAACCCCGAGCTTCAGTACCACAGACGAGGAGACGTCCAGCACAGAGATGTCGACCACAGCTACTGTTTCACTGAGAAGAAGGTACAGCTCCCATCATGCCTTGAAGAGACACCTTCTTCACCGAGAAGGTACCACACAGACTATCTGGAGTCAGAAGCGTCTTATAGGTATGGTGATACACCACACACTAGACATGACTATAACATACTGGCTCGTACCAGCACTGACGGAGCCACCATGGACTTTGCAAAGTTCTTTGCCCGCCGAGAACTAGTTACAAAAGGACTTGTAAAGTTTACTGACAAACCCGAGAACTATAGGTCACGGCGAGCCTCGTTCCGGAACGCCATTCATGGTCTAGACCTTTCTTGTAGTGAGGAGTTAGATCTCCTAGTAAAGTGGCTCGGAGGTGAGTCGGTCGAGCATGCCAAAAGACTGAGAGACATTAATGTAAAGCATCCTCGCACAGGTCTACGTAAAGAGTGGGAAAGACTTGATGAATGCTATGGGTCAGTAGAAGTCATAAGAATGCTTTATATAAAAGAATTGATGATTTTCCTAAGATAGGACCTAAAGGTTATCTACAGCTTAGAGAACTGAGTGATTTATTGATGAGTTACAGGTTGCCCAGGAAGAAGGAGACTTGCCCGGATTGGCATTCTAGACACTGCTAAGGGTGTCAATCCGATAGTACAGAAACTTCCTGACAACCTACAAGAAAAGTGGATTACATGTGGTTCAGAGTAAAACAAAATCATGTATCATTTCCTCCTTTCACTGTATTTGTTGATTTTGTCATTAAACAATCTAGGATTAGAAATGACCCTAGTTTTGACTTTACTCTTTCATGTTCCACTGCCCCTGGTGTCAAATCCGGTAAGACACCCGTGGCAGTCCACAAAACTAACATTGTTTCCACAGGCCCTCCTCACAAGGTGAATAAACCCCCTCCAGACGAGAACAAGCCTCAGGATGTCAGTAAACATTGTCCTCTACACAAGAAACCACATCCTCTACTAAAATGCAGAGTTTCAGGGAGAAGTCTTTAGAGGATCGCAATGGTTTCCTCAAGGAGAACAACATCTGCTTCAAATGTTGTGCCACAACCGCTCACTTCGCCAGGAACTGTGAAGCTAGCGTGAAATGTGCAGAATGCAGCAGCACAGATCACAATACAGCCTTGCACCCTGGAACACCTCCACAAGTGTTGTCGCAAGCAGAGAAGCACGATGGGAAGCAGAAGGACACTGACAAAGACACCCCTGAGGTCAGCTCTAAATGTACAGAGATCTGTAGGGGACTCACAGGAGGAAGGTCCTGTTCAAAAATCTGCCTTGTCCGAGTCTATCCTGCAAGCCGCAAGGACAAAGCCCTCAAGATATACGCAATCCTGGATGACCAAAGTAACAGGTCCCTAGCCAGGTCCGTCTTCTTTGACAACTTCAGCATTGTAGGTCCTGGTTCTCCCTACACCCTGAGGACGTGTTCAGGTACCGTTGAGACAGTGGGGAGAAAAGCAACAGGATGCAAAGTGGAGTCCATAGATGGCCAAACCTGCCTATCATTACCGACCATCCTGGAGTGCAACCGGATTCCTGACAACAGGTCAGAAATACCTTCACGGGAGGTGGCGACACATCAACCCCATCTGAAGCGTATAGCCCACCTGATACCTGAGATGGATCCAGGAACCCCAATAGCTCTACTCCTGGGAAGAGATATACTAGGAGTCCACAAGACTAGAGAATGTACAAACGGCTCCAGGAACGCTCCGTATGCACAGAGGCTCGGCCTTGGATGGGTCATCATAGGAGACGTCTGTCTAGGAGGGGCACACAAGCCTGCCTCAGTCAACAGTATGCTTACCAGCACACTAGAAAATGGATGTCTCTCTTCTGGCCATGTCACATTAGTCTGCTGGTAAAATAATTGCCAAACAGCACTCCACCTTGCCCTTCCTCAGCACCTACCAATGAAGACCACGCCTGTGAGGGTGAACAAGACCACATGGGATGTACAGTCTTCCACAGGACAAAGGAGGACAATAAGGTAGCGATGTCCACAGAAGATACGATGTTCCTGGACATCATGGATACACAAATAGTCAAAGACAACCTCAACAAGGGACAACCTATTCCTGGAAACAGCATGCTAAAGAAGCTTGATCTAATTGTTGACCAAGACAGGCTGCTGAGAGTACGTGGTCGTCTTCAAGAAGCCGAGGTAGAAGTTTCAGAGAAACACCCGGTAATAATCCTTGGATGTCATCACATCACAACCCTGCTCATTCAGCATCATCATGACTTGGTGAGACACCAAGGCCATTTGTTCACCGAAGGGAATCTGCGGGCGGCTGGTCTATGGATAGTCGGCGCAAAGAGAAGCGTGAGCAAACTCATCTTCAACTGTGTTACGTGTCGCAAACTCCGTGGCTCGTTCCAAAATCCGAAGATGGCCAATCTTCCATCCGACAGACTCAGTACCGAACCTCCCTTAACCAACGTTGGACTAGACATATTTGGTCCTTGGTTCGTGGCTACTCAACGCACTAGGAAATCCAATACTGAAGCAAAGTGTTGGGCAGTTCTATTCACTTGTCTGTCCATCAGAGCTGTTCATAATGAAGTAATCGAGTCTATGGACACTTCAAGTTTCATAAATACGTTTCAACGCTTCACCGCAATCAGAGGCCGTGTGAAGCATATTCGCTCCGACAAAAGTACGAATTTTATTGGAGTGGCAAGAGAACTCCAAATCCCTTCTAATTTGGACATCGCTAATGTTGAAAGGTACCTATGCGAGCAAGAATGCACCTGGACTTTCAATCCGCCACACTCTTCGCACATGGGAGGTGCCTGGGAGAGAATGATAAGCATAGTGGGGCGCCCGGCCAGGGCTATCGGGGTACTCGGCACCGGGCATGTTGATCTCAATGGGAGTTGTCACGGAAGCTGTGACCTGGTCCGTGGCCCTAGGGCTCCATGGCAAAAGGGGGTGAAAGAACAATCAAATAGAATTGATGAATAGTTCGTGACGCCACCTGTGGTGTTTGGCAAGGGAGATGTTAAGCCGACGCTGCATGCAGATCCTCTGGGACTGGTGGTGTGTTGCAGCCAAGATGGAGAAGCTCCCCACAGGTGGAACTGGAGTCCCAGGGCAGTGTAGATGGAGGGGTAGCTGAGAAGCGCAGGCAGTGTAGAAACTGGTACCCAGATGTAGCGGTACCAGGTGTGTTGGCGCAGGAATGAATGGAGGACACCGGGGCTTGTAGTTCCAAAGCTTTACTCACAGTCTGTAGTACACACCGGTGCCCGCCTCTGTGCCGTGTCCTCCGGGTCAGGGACTCAATCAACCTCCAAGTGAGATGGAATGCTCCCTTCCAACACTCCGCCAACATGTGCCTTTCTGAACATCTCCTCTTATAGCGCCTTTAAGTGTGAAGATCTCCTAGTGCTGAGTTACACTGGAGTTCCTCCTGACAGATGTTCCCAAGAACTCTACGTGTACGGCAGACAGCTGTAGCCTGCTTCGGGGTCTCCTTACTCCTGAATCCCGGCTCACTATCAATGTTGCTGTTGTGCCCCCAAGTCTTAGATGGGAGTAGTGCATTTACAGCCCACTACTCCACCGATGTCTGCTGCAGAACCACTAGTGTCGATACAACCTCAGGGACCGGTCCCCGGCCTTGTGCTTAGAACTTCTAGGCAGGGTTCTTCCTTTAGCCCACATCCTCTGTTCCCTTTTACTCCTACGTTCCGTACTTATCTCTCCTTCTCATGGAAGATCAGGTTTCAGTTCAATGTCTTTCTCTCCTTTCCCGTGCCAGCTGGCTCAGATCAATGAGACAGCTGCAGCACTCCTTCCTCCATCCCTCTCCCAGGGATCTTCTTTCCTCACTCCTCTCTGAGTGACTCTCCGACTCTGAACAGAACTCCTAAACCTTCCCCCTCTTTTATGTATTCTCAACTCCACCCGCCTCCCAGCATGTTTCGTGTTCCAAGCAGGGAGCCACCAAAGGTGCTCTGCTACACTTCAAACAGGGAGCCGCACTGTGGCTTTGCTGAACTACCATGTTGTGTGGGATGCGAGTGTTGGAGCGTGGTTAGGAGCCTCCAACTCACCTGGAAGGTGGGGTACCACACCTCAGGAAGAGGTGCAGTACCTCTGTGGCAACTGAACCCTCAGGGGCGCCACAATAGCATGCAAGATACTAGACTCTATCATCCTCCAAGCGAACACCAGACTCACACTTGAGAGTTTAACCACATTCTTGGCCGAGGTATCAGCTATCATGAACACCAGGCCACTGTCAGCACTTTCCAGCGATTCCGGAGACCCGACAGTCCTTACTGCGGCAATGCTACTCACACAGAAAACCTGTGTCCCAAGAGCTCCACTCGGAGAATTCAAGGATAATGATCTCTTCAGATGCCAATGGAGGCAAGTACAAAGCGTGTCCAATGTCTTCTGGGACAGATGGAAGAAGCAATATCTCTTCATTCTACAAACCAGGACAAAGTGGCAAAAAGACCACCCAAACATCCAACCAGGCGATATGGTACTTGTCAAAGACAATCAGTCACATCGTAATGAGTGGCCACTCGGCCTAGTCACCAAGCCTCTTCCCAGCAAGGACGAGGTCAAAGTGAGCAAACTTGGGGAGAACAAACTGTTCCTCAGGCCAGTTACTGAACTCATATTGTTATTATCCCCAAAAGAGCCAAATAGTGGCATCTGTTGATGCCAAGCGGGGAGTGTTCTGCCCATTCTAGGCAGTAAGATATTTTAAGTGCTGTTCCAGCTATGGCCATTAGGTGTCATAGTTGCCTGTCTCTTTCTTATTCAAGTGTTTGGAATCTTCTGCTTCCCTAAATGGTTAACTTTTCAGAACCGCCCCTTCTTCCTTGCCTGGTCAACAACATGTAACAATTTCTGCCGGATTTCTGAGCTGTTCACATGCGTCCAGCTCTCTGCAAAACTAATGCTTATAACAAGCGGATTCCGGTAAGGTTAACGCAATTATGAGTTATGCATCTGTGTTAGCAGCCATATTGCAGCCCCCCATGATGTTTGCAATGCATGTTCAACTCCTGTAATTTTATTACACTGCATGATAGTTACACGCACCCTCTGGCCAGTGAATGCATAGCTGGCAGCCATGAGTCTGAATCATTCATAACTGTGTTCAACAATCTCTGATATCATCTACAACTTTGTACAACAACCCCTGATCTCATCTACTACTGTGTTCACCAAGATATCTTTCTCCTTTGCTGCTGTGTATGTTATATTGCTCAGCTTCTATATAATGCATGATAACCTGTATCATTGCTACTGTTGTGATAGTACCTTGTATTGCTGTGACTACCTGCCAGTATTTGTGTATTGTATATTATCTACCAGTACTTACATGCTGCATTATCTGTTTCTTATAGTTTTTACCTGAATCAGCCACATTGTGTACAACAATATCTGAATCATTCATAACTGTGTTCAACAATCTCTGATATCTACAACTTTGTACAACAACCCCTGATCTCATCTACTACTGTGTTCAATAACTTCATCTACTATACCATCTGTTTTCATCTCCCATTGTTGTCCATATCATCCCAATAAATATAGACTTAAGCACCCATACAGTCTTGTTTATGGGAGTGGATGGGATGAAAGGTTAAGCCATTTGCTGGAATCCACACAGCATCATACGTGGAACAAGGCAAAACAGTTTCTGTGTGTATATCAATATATATAATCTCCTTAAATTGTCCGTCATCCACTTCCATCTGGATGTCCCCGAATCCCACAATCCACCACGCAGCAACGGCAGTACACCAACAGCCATATTGGAATACCCAAGTGATGGGTATTCCAATATGGCACCTGCTAGTGGTACCAGGCCGTTCCATAGTACCAGCAGCGGGACACCGCGGGAACCCCCTTGCCTCCACCGGAACCCCACCACCACTGGACTTGCTGCCGCCGCCGCCGCTTCTGGACCCGAACCCGCCGTCGCCGCTGCTGGACCCGCCGCTTCCGGAGCCGCTGCTGCTGCCTGCCCACCCACCTCCGTGCAGTCACAGCCAGCAGGAAAGACCGTGGCTTGCGGCTTGTGCTGGAGATGGGGTGCGGTTGCCCTCTGGTGGCGCCGCACCCCATCTCCAGCACAGGCCGCAAGCCGCAGTCTTTCCTGCCGGCTGCCCGCCGCCAGGACCCCCTCCGACGCTGGACCACCCCACTGGACCCGCAACTGCCAACAAGGGGGTATAACGAGGGGGGTATAATAAGGGGGGTATCACACACATGTACATACACACACATGTACGCACTCACACACACTTGTACACACGTACTCACATTACAAACACATGTACTCAAATACACACACATGCTCATATATAATCACACACACACACACACATGTACTCACATCTCCAGCACAGGCTGCAAACCACCCTCTTTCCTGCTGGCTGTGACAGCACGGAGGTGGGTGAGCAGGCAGCTGCGGGACACACACACACATACTCACACACACGTACTCACACACACATGTACTCACACACGCACACATGTACTCACACACACACACTCTCACACACATGTACACACACACGTACTCACACACACATGTACACACACATGTACTCACATACACATATGTACACACACACATGTACTCAGATGCACACACATACTCACACGTACTCTCGCACACAAACACGTACACACACACTTCCCTTCCGATGCGATAGCATAGGGTGTTCTGTCGCCACATGAGGCAAATGGAGGTGTAGTTGATTGGGGCTGGGAGAGATTCCTACCTTCCATTTCCTCAATGCAGAGCAGACAGGACCATTGTTGCTGTTCAGTGTTCGGAGAGATTATACACACCAGGGATTGTGAAGTCCAGACTGGTTTATTGGAAATCTGGACATACAGCATATGATTGGTAATGCAGTACTTCTCCAGGAATGCAGGTGTAACAACCAAGGTGGTACAGCAAGATGCAGCAAGGCGGTAGCAAGTTGGAGCAAGGTGCAGCAAATTGATTCAGCAAATTGGTCAAAAAACTGATGCCTTTCACAGCCTGTACAGGCGAGTCTCTCCTAGGGGAAAATGAAACTAAGAATGGCCACCAGCAGGAAGAGAAGGAATGACCTGACCCGGAAGTGGAAGGCATGTACTAGAATTAAATAGCTGCTGGCTGCTGTACAGAAAAAGACCAGCAGGTGGCAGCAGACCAAATGCAAAACTACACAGCATGGAAAATAACACAATCTATGAAACCATATAATCATAACTTTAGACGGAACAGCACACTCCCCATCTGAAATTCTGTAATGGATTTCACTATATTGTTTTTTGTTTTTTTTTAAAGTTCAATAACCTGTAAAATAAACAGAAATATGCATGCATGCAATAATAACTTCAAAACAAGGTAGATAACAGTTCCTGAGACAATCCAAAGAAAACCCATCTTCGGATCGGAGAAGCCGCACTAGGCCAAACTGTCTCCGACCCAACGGTAATCCAATGGATGAAGTAATAGGGCAGGGTTCTGTTCGTGGTTCATCCTACCGAAATGTCCTCAATTGGTAGTATCAATACGAGCTCATGGATTGGCCTCTGAAATGTCTTAGGCTCGCCTTTCCTAAGGACCTTCAGCTCCACCTTCCGGACCTTACCGTCTTGACTAGGGAAAGTCTTTGTAATGATTCCCATAGGCCAGTCGATCCATTGGGCTTGTTGTTCTTTCATTAGTACCACGTCTCCTTCTTTCAAGTTCGATTTACTCTGTCGCCATTTCCTTCTTCCTTGGAGGATCACGAGATACTCCTTTCTCCACCAGTTCCAGAAGTAATCAGTGAGGTACTGCACACATTTCCACTGTTTCTGGTAGGTGTTTGCATGAGTAAACTCTCCGCTGACTGTTAGCGGGTTCCCCGTCTTTTGGGTGAGAAGAGTAGCTGGCGAAAGAATGGTCGGCATTTCGGGATCCATTGACACTGGGACAAGTGGTCTTGAGTTGATTATGGCAGAAACTTCGGCCAGAAGAGTAACCAAGGTCTCATGCGTAAGCCTTGAAGAGTTTACATCCATAAACATAGAATTCAGGATGTTGCGTGAGATCCCGATCATCCTTTCCCAGGAACCTCCCATGTGAGAACTATGCGGAGGATTGAAAATCCAGGTGCAGTCTCTTTCTGCCAGCTGATCCTGAATTGGCTTGATGTTAATATCCAGCTCTCGACATGCCCTGATGAAGTTGCTTCCGCGGTCAGACCTCGACTGTTTCACTGGTCCTCTGATCGCTAGAAACCGCCGGAGGGCGTTGATCAGGCTGGATGTGTCCATAGACTATTACCTCTATGTGGACAGCACGGACACTCATGCAAGTGAATAGTACGGCCCAACGTTTGCTGTTGGCGTGGCCACCTCGAGTTCTGCATGCAGATACCATCCATGGCCCAAAGACATCTAGACCAACGTAGGTGAAAGGCGGTTCGGCACTCAATCTGTCAGAGGGCAGGTCAGCCATTTGTTGATGTACCTGTTTTCCTCTGGTTTTCCGACATTGCACACAGCGATGTAATGATCCTGCTACTCGTCTTTTTATACCTATGATCCAAAGCCCTGCAGACCGTAACTTGCCTTCTGTGATCTGCCTGCCTTGGTGCTCGGTTTTTTCATGAAAGTGCCGGATCAGTAGATCAGTGATATGATGTTTACTGGGAATGATGCAAGGATGTTGCTCTGAAGTCGCAATCTTGGCTTGATTTAAACAACCACCGACTCTTAGCAAACCGAAGCTGTCCATTACTGGATTCAAATGGGCAATGGGGCTTTTCAGAGGGATCTGTTGTTTGTGGTGTAGGCATTCCCATTCGGTACTGAATACGCTCTGCTGGACGTAACATATTATAAGAGACTCACAGTAAGAAATGTCCTCGGCAGAGAGTGGTTTAGGGCAGACGTGCCAGCCGTGACCGTTTTTGTCTCCACGAGAGTCGTGATAAGATCTTGCAATGTGGACTAACCTTGCGGTAGTCTTGACGAGTCTCATCCAATTGGAGAAGCATTCGAAGTGCTGGAAACCGAGGCTGGAGGTTGGTTTAGTGTTCGTTGCCAAAGCACTGACCTCGGAGCGGACTTCTGGATCGCCATCCGGATCCTGGATGCTGAAGACTTCCTGGACATGTTCACTTCCCTTCTGTTCCAACAGAAACTTAGGACCTGAAAGCCAAGAAGAGTTAACAAAGGACCTTATAGACATAGGTCTCGTGGCATGGTCAGCTGGATTAAGTTCAGATGAGATATAGTGCCATTGTTCAGGCTCGGAAGACCTCCTTATTCTTTCGATGCACTTACTGACGTACACATAGAAGCGCCTTGTTTGGCTGTAGATATAACCTAAGACAACCTTACTGTCAGTGTAGTATTGTACGTCGTCTATGTTGGTGTCCATCTCGTGCTGTATAAAGTCTCCGAGTTCTACTGCAAGCACGGTTGCACAGAGTTCAAGCCTGGGAATAGTGTGATCAGGCTTGGGAGCCAACTTAGCCTTGCCGAAAACGAACCCAACGTGATCTTGATTGTCGGGACCCGTCACCTTCAAGTAGGCGACAGCTGCAATGGCTTCTGTGGATGCGTCTGAGAACACATGGAGTTCCGTCCTAGTGCTGGCAGCAAGTGAGGTTCTGGCGTAGCATCTTGGTATATGGATTTCATCCAAGGCACACAAAGACTGCTTCCAGGTTTCCCATTTTGGTTCCTTATCAGGAGGTAGTGGGGCATCTCAGTCCTTGACGGTTTCGGAAAGCTGTCTCAGAAGGGATTTACCTTGTATGGTAATTGGTGCTACAAATCCTAGTGGGTCGTATAAGCTATTCACCACTGACAGGACACCACGTATAGTGAATGGTTTGTCTACACAGTTGATTTGGAAACTGAAGGTGTCGACTGACAGGTTCCACCTCAAGCCTAAGGCTGGAGTCACACTAACCTGAGCAAAATACGGTCAGTATTTTACATGCGTAATATGGATGACAGACCCCTAAATAGTGCTCCGTATGTCATCCGTAATCAAGGTGTGGTCGCGTATTTTGCGCATGTCAGCATCTGTATGTAATCCGTATGGCATCCGTATGGTGAGATTTTCTCGCAGGCTTGCAAAATGGACATATAATGGAGCCCTATGACAGTTTTAATAAAGAAATGAAAGAATAGATATAGACACATAGAATGCATATATATATATATATATATATATATGTATTCTATGTGTATATATCTATTCTTTCGTTTCTTTAGTAAACCTGTCAGTGTGAGTTTACTGTATAGCGCACTGAATTGCCGGCTTTGCTAAAAGACACCGGGTGCGTATTTCTCGCAAGTCACACGTGTGGTCCGTGTGTAATCCGTATTTTTTGCGCACCCATAGACTTGCATTGGCGTACTACAGCCGTAGTACGCTGACAATCGCAGCATGCTGCGATTGGCACGGACCGTAGAATACGGATGAGAAATATACGGCTGGTGCGAGGGACCCCATAGAGAATCATTGGTCCGTGTCTAATGCGTGCTTTTAGCGCCTCTCACTCTCCCGTATTCCTCGCCAGTGTGACTCCGGCCTTAGCTTCTCTGCACAGGCGGACAGTCTGGTGCGTGGTCACTTGAATCAAAGGCTCTCATGACAGCCGTGCTGTTTGAAGCAATTTTGTGCAAGCTTAGCTTGGGACAGCATACCTTGGGTCCTCTTGAGTAGGTCGATCGCTGCTTCTTCTGTGGGTAGAGATTTTAGTCCATCATCTACATAGAAGTCTTTCTCTACAAATCCAAAGGAAAAAAGACGGGGTCTCCAGCACCAAAATTAGTGAAAAAAAGATAAAACTCACATTTATTAGGAAGGTTTTAAAATTATATTAATAAGCCACCGTGACAGGCAAGGCTACCTTACGCGTTTCTGACAGATATTTCATGTCCTTAGTCATGTTAGGTGTGGGGTGGCTGTTTTTATCAGTAGTTTGCACCTGAGCTGCCCCTTGCCTCCATTAGTGGAGGCCAGCTGCATTCTGCTATATGTGCATTTGTCATCAGACAGGGTTCTGGTAAGGCCATATCTTGTTGTGTGAGTTTTTTTGAATTTTTTCTATGTTAGCTGTTTTGATATTAGTGTTAGGGACCTGCAATATCATGAGGAGCCTTGACGTTGGCTTGCAGGCTATATCTATCTTGGCCAAAATATGAACCAATACCTCATTTAATGTACTCATTGTATGTATTAATTTTTTTGCACTAATATCATTTTTTGCAGGATGCAGTCTGGCCTCTTTTTGTTGGCTTGGTCTATTGGGGCGTCTGTCACTGTGTGTTGCATATTTTAGTGCTGTAGCAGCCCGCCTGCTAATACTGTGGGCGTCATTAATAGGCTGCAAGCCAGACACACTGCATCACACATATATATGTGACTGACGTCCTATGCAAGCCTTATCTATGTGCATTTTTCCTACTAGGCAGCCAACCCCACCATGGTTAGGTATGGGGTGGCTGTTTTTATCAGTAGTTTGCACCTGAGCTGCCCCTTGCCTCTATTAGTGGAGGCCAGCTGCATCCTGCTATATGTGCATTTGTCATCAGACAGGGTTCTGGTAAGGCCATATCTTGTTGTGTGAGTTTGCTTGGAGCATTAGCAATAGAGCAAAGCTAAGTGGTGTTTCCCTGTTTGTCACTTTCCTCAATGTGTGCTTTAGTGCAGTGGTGGGATTAGTTTCTGCACCATCTACTTCACTAGTAAGGGATTGGTTCAGGGCGAGCTAGGGATTTCAGGCATCCTGATCGGCGCCCGGTGCGGAACTGGCCTAGGGATCGTTAGGAGTGTAGAGACACTGACTCAGGGGAGTGCAGGAGGTCTCCACGTCCCCGTTCCCTATCGCAGGGCCACCATTGTATCCTGATTTTCCCCTTTATTCTGAAATTCGCCCTGCTGGAGGCGGTGTATCCAGACATACGTGTACTACTGAAATTCGCCTGCTGGAGGCGGTGTATCCGGCTGCACGTTCTATTATTTAAATTCGCCCTGCTGGAGGCGGTGTGTCCAGTCACACGTGACCATGACATTTGCACTGTTGGCGGACCTTATGTATCCTTAAATTGTCTCTGCCGAGCAGAAGTAGGATTTCAGCATCTGTGTCCATAGGTGGGATAACGCTGACTAGGTGCCTTAGGTGTGGTTGGTGGAACGCAGCTTCTGGTGTAGGAATCTCATCCCTTTGGCTGGGTATTTGATCGCATTCGATTAGCATAGGTAGGGTTATTTCTACGCCTCCGTTGACAGGAGAAGCAATGAAACCTTGTGCCCTCCTGCCGCTAGTCTCTATGCGGCCTGAGCAAGTGTTCAAAGTATAGGGCATTGCTGGTCCCTTGATTCCAAAGGCTTCAAAGAACTTAGGTCCAGCTAGGGATCGATTGCTCTGATCGTCAATGATGGCATACATTTTTACTGCCTTCTCTGGTTGCCCTTCTGGATAAACTCTGATTAGGCATATCCTGGCACAGCATTTATCACTTTGGCTCTCCCCACATACCTCTAAGCATGAGCAGGAGACAGTCGTGGTAGAACTGGTGTTATTCTGTGGCTCCCCGCCATGGCTTGTAGCCGGACTAGAGGTAACTGCGACTGCTGGATCGCTGGTGGCTGAGGTTGGATGCAAAGCTGATGGGTGTTTGTCACTATGACACTCTTCAGACTTAATGGCAGATTTACAGTCCTTGGCCATGTGTTCTAATGAGGCGCAGCACTTGAAACACACCCCAAGTTCACTGAGGATTTTCTTGCACTCCTGCATGGTTTTGGACCTGAAGCCTCTACATTTGTTCAATGAGTGTGGTTTTTTGTGAATGGGACACTCACGATTGAAAGACTTATCTCTCGATGTAATAGTGTGCTGTTTATCGGCAGTTACTGCAGGTGGTGGCAGGTTAGTCTTTCTGACACTTATACTGCTCCTCATGTCCTTGCGTTTATGTGAGACGCTTTCATACCTTGATGAGGGTGCTGCTGGAGCTGCAGTGTTAGACTCCAGGAAGTCTAGGCTAGGGTCGTTCCTCATTTGGGCCTATTCATCGACAAACTTGCAGAACTGATTGAACAGAGGAAAGGTGACATCATGTGGCCTTTTGTACCTGGAAACGCATACTGCCCACTTCTCTTGCAGACTATGCAGCAGCTTTGAGACGATTGGGTTCACCCCATGGGCAGTGTCCAGGTAGCATAATCCAGACAGACGAGGGTCTCTTTTTGCGAGTTCCAGCTCCATAAGCAGATCGCTTAAGCCCAGAAGCTTGTGGGCTTCCTTAAGGTTGATCCTTGGAACGTTCTGCAGTCTTTTGAATAGGGACTTTTTTATGGCTTCAGCGCTGCCATAGGTTCTTTCAAGTCTCAGCCAGGCAGCAGCGAGACCTGCTTCAGCTTGCCCCACGTAGACGGTCCGAAGACTCTTGATACGGTTTGTGGAGTCAGGACCCAACCATTTTACCATGAGGTCGAGCTCCTGTTCTGCAGATAGGTTGAGGTCAGCAATGGTGGCCTTGAAGGTTGCTTTCCAGGCTCTGTAGTTCTCTGCACAGTCGTCAAACTTTGAAAGGCTGGTGCTGATTAGCTCTTTGCTCACCTTAAACCTGGCTAACTCGGACATGTCCGATCCTTCACTCTTTGTTACCATGTTAGCTTGTGTTGCCTCTCGGGCGTATAAGCTGTGTGGTGTGGAAGGGTGAATTGTTCCCGGGTAGAATGATGTTGCTGCAGGGTTGAGCTGTGGTTTAACCTCTGGAGAATTTGATGACTGCGGCTTGAACTGTGGAGATGGACTGGCGTGCGTCATGTAGTCGGCTTCTGATGATTACTGCTCCTGAAGGGACACATTATGACGTTGGTCTTGGGTCTCTGCAGATGCTGTGGGTAACACTGGCACCGTAAGTTGGGCTGACTTGGACGTTTCCACATTGTTGGGCTGAACATCGCTGGAGGTGTGTGCTGCAGAGATCTGTTTCTGCATGTAATCACTGGTACGGACAGCTGGGTCCTCTTCTTCCAGTGGTGGTAGGCAAATCGGGTCGAGGTTTTGATTCATTGCTTGCTTGAATATTTTTACTTCGGCTAGCGTGATTTCTTCCTCCATTTGTGTTTGAAGAATCTTTGCTTGAGGCTATGCCTTCTTGGCTTCTGCCTGTGCTTCAGCTTTCTTGGCTTCTGTCTGTGCTTCAGCTCTCTTGGCTTCTGCCTCCGCTTCAGCTTTCTTGGCTTCTGCCTCCACTTCAGCTTTCTTGGCTTCTGCCTCCACTTTCTTTTCTGTGTAGGAATGTCTTAGTTTGGATCGCTCTGCGTTTAAACGGGCCTCTAGGATTTTGTCGCTGAGGGTTGAAGTAATTGAGCAGGTGATTTGTATGACCGAGAAGAGTGCTTGAATGAACCTGACCTGTGAGATCTAGCTTCTTGCAAATGCGCAATACGGAGCTCCGCTTTATCTTTGGCGTCTTGCACGGCGGCATCCCTTTCTCTTTCTGTGGAATCTACTTTGCTTAACTCTGATGAGGCTTCATCAATATTAGAGTCTTTTAGGAAGGCAATGTACCTTGTGGATAGTCTCTTGTATCTTCCGTTGGCTGTGTCTAGCCGTTTTATAGTGTCCTGTAGACTTGCTGCATCATTTTTGTGGCGTTGGATGCTTGACATGAGGGAGGTGACTCGTTCCCCTAGGTCGTCCAGGTTGTCATTAAACTCATCCTTCATATTGTGATAGTTTTCGACAGCCTTTATGGTTGGTTTGACAGAGCGTCTTGGTCGTGAGTCTGGGTCTGTTTCTGAAGCTGGCTCTGTTTCCTCCTCTTCATAATGGACAGTATCGGGTAGTATTTTCTCTGTTTCAGCAGTGGGAGACTGTGCTGGGTCTTTTTCGGCAATTTTGATTTAAGGTGCACTGTCTCTTTAAGAAACTGAACTTTTGAATTGGGGGCTGGAAATCGCGGTGCAGCTTAGTTGAGACGTCCTGATAAGATTCCCAATGTCTTTTTAGAGAATTGTGGGGTTTTTCAGTCCGACAATCTGCAGCGATGTTGCATAATATACAGGGAGTCTCTATGCACAATGCGGTCTGGGGTGATGCTGCAGAGTTTCTTAGCAGAGCAGGGCTGCAGTATGTGAGCGGGCAGATGGGTTAGGATATAAGGGTGATTTTCTTGCCGGGCTTCAAGGCAGTTTTTTGACTGTTCTGTCCCCACATGAGGTGAATGGAGGTGTAGCTAATTGGGGCTGGGAGAGATTCCTACCTTCCGTTTCCTCAATGCAGAGCAGACAGGACCATTGTTGCTGTTCAGTGTTCGGAGAGATGATACACACCAGATATTGTGAAGTCTAGACTTGCTTATTGGAAATCTGGACATACAGCATATGATTGGTAATGCAGTACTTCTCCAGAAGTGCAGGTGTAACAGCCAAGGTGGTACAGCAATATGCAGCAAGGCGGTAGCAAGTTGTAGCAAGGTGCAGCAAATTGATTCAGCAAATTGGTCAAAAAACTGATGCCTTTCACAGCCTGTACAGGCGAGTCTCTCCCAGGTGAAAATGAAACTAAGAATGGCCACCAGCAGGAGGAGAAGGAGTGACCTGACCCGGAAGTGGAAGGCATATACTAGAATTAATTGACTGCAGGCTGCTGTACAGAAAAAGACCAGCAGGTGGCAGCAGACCAAATGCATGACTACACAGCATGGAAAATAACACAATCTATGAAACCATATAATCATAACTTTAGACAGAACAGCACATCAGGCACACCTCTAGTACCTTATATTTGTCCTTGTACACAATGTATGTGTCTGTATACTGTATATACAATATGTAGTGTATGCTTCTATATTTAAAAAATATATATATAATGTGTGTACATGTATAGTGTATATAATGCTGCATATATAGTTCTGTAACTCTAGTGTCGCCTAAATAGGGATCAGCAGTTTGTCTAATGCCTGTGTTTTACATTAGGGCACGCTGTATTTCTTTACTGCGCCCCGGTGTGTTCTGCCTGAATCCCCTATAGAACCATAGATTGCAATGACATGAATCCCACATGTGATGGGTTTTTTTCTGAACGTGTCTGTCTGTTCCAACAGCCACAGAAATGTGGACACTTTAGATGAAAAAACAGAATCTCTGAGGGTAGGTGCACACAATCAGTAATCGCTGTAGGTACGCTGTGTACTTGTGCAGCGTCCAGATGTTAGAGCATAGTGGATGGGAAGAAATCCCATGTCCACTATGCATCCACAGACGCCCGCAGCTCACCCGTGGAGACGAACAAGCGGCGTGTTTTTCCAGATCGCAACATGTCTATCTATCTTGCGGAGACGCAATAAATGTATTGGACGCAGTGAATCCGCACGATTCAGTGATCACATGTGGAATCACCTACGTTCAATAGCCGGGAGCGGACATGTGCTGCGTCCAAAGCACTGCCAATTCCTGATCGTGTGCACCTGGCATAAGAAAATAAATCAGTCAGTTTCAGAAAAAAAACATTTGACCTCTGCTTGTGTCAGTGCCGTCTGTGGCCCCGCCGGGGATTTACGTGAATCCTATTTTAGAGGGATTCAGGCCGAGCCCCCGGACGCTCTGCAGAAGCGCAGTGTGAACAGGGCTTAATATACTATTGTGTGGAATAGTGCAGTCTATTATACCATTCGGCGCTGCTCCAGTGCAGCAGCCAGATACGGACATCGGCCAGAAGACAATTTTTTTTTTATAAATCTGTTGCTGTCGTCTTTCAGCATTTCTGCGGAGGTTTTTTTCCATATTCAAATGAATGGGACACAAAAATGCAAGTGAAAAGGCTGCAAAAACGCTGAATATTTTCTGCCAACACTGTAGATCAATCCACAGCAAAAATGGTGCATGTGAACAGACACTACAGGGCAGACCTGTGCAAAGTGCGGCCCGTGGGCCACATCCGGCCCTCTGGCTGTCTCAGTCCGGCCGCACCGTGACCACCCGCTCGCTCGCTGTCTCCCGTTGTCTGCACTGGTGGAGGAGGAGCCTCCGGCCACTTCCTCCAATCAGCGTGTGAAACAGCTGACGCTATAACATCATGTCATCGCGTCAGAGTCAGCACATCGGAGACAACAAGACAGGAGCAGAAGCAGGGCGCCTGGGAACGGGACCGAGGCGAGTATGTGGTATTTTTTTTCCATGTGTATGAACATGGGGATTCTATGGGAGTGGACATGGGGATTCTATGGGAGTGGACATGGGGATTCTATGGGAGTGGACATGGGGATTCTATGGGAGTGGACATGGGGATTCTATGGGAGTGGACATGGGGATTCTATGGGAGTGGACATGGGGATTCTATGGGAGTGGACATGGGGATTCTATGGGGGTGAACATGGGGATTCTATGGGCGTGAACATGGGGATTCTATGGGGGTGAACATGGGGATTGTATGGGGTGAACGTGTGGATTCTATGGGGTGAACATGGGGATTCTATGGGGGTGAACATGGGGATTCTATGGGGGTGAACATGGGGATTCTATGGGGGTGAACATGGGGAGGCTATGGGGGTGTCATGCTGCACACCGGAGGCTATGGGCGTATCATGCTGCACATGGGGAGGCTATGGGGGTGACATGCTGAACATGGTGAAGCTATAAGAAGGGTGTATACTGTCATGCAATATATGGGGAGGCTGTGTGGGGCTCAGTCAGTATATGGGGAGGCTGTGGGGGCCTAATGAATTATATGGGAGGCTGTGTGGGGCCTCATTCAGTATGTGGCGAGATTGTGGGGCTCATGCTGTATATAAGAAGGCTGTGTGGGGATCATGCAGTTTATGGGGAGGCTGTGTGGGGCCTCATGCAGTATATGAGGAAACTGGGGGCTCATGCAGAACATGGGGAGGCTGTGTGGGGCTCATGCTGTACATGGGAAGGCTGTGTGGGGCTCATGCTGTACATGGGAAGGCTGTGTGGGGCTCATGCTGTACATGGTGAGGCTTTGTGGGGCTCATGATGTACATGGGGAGGCTGTGTGGGGCTCATGCTGTACATGTGGAGGCTATGGGAGTGTCATGCTGCACACAGGGAGGCTATGGGGGTGTCATGCTGCACACGGTGAGGCTATGGGGGTATCATGCTGCACATGGGGGAGGCTATGGGGGTGTCATGCTGCACTTGGTGAGGCTATGGGAAGGCTGTATACTGTCATGCAATATATGGGGAGGCTGTGTGGGGCTCAATCAGTATATGGGGAGGCTATGTGGGGCCTCATCCAATATATGAGGAAACTGGGGCTCATGCAATACATGGGGAGGCTGTGTGGGGCTCATGCTGTACATGGGGAGGCTGTGTGGCGCTTATGCTGTACATGGGGAGGCTGTGTGGGGCTCATGCTGTATATAGGGAGGCTGTGTTGGGCTCATGCCATATATGCCGGCCCTGGTGGAATCCCTGCTCTGCTGAGCTGAAAAAAGACTGAAGACAACCTTTCTATGCAGACTCAGGCAGTCTGCTCCCAGAGGAAGCTGCTAGTGACTGTAAGAGGAGAGACTGTATCCTGTATCATCCATATCAAGAGGGATCCCCACAAGCCCCATTGAAGTGCTACCCGGATCGTATCTGGAGGCTTCAGAACTGTAAGTCCCCGACGTGTGGGCTCGGCAACGGCAGACAAGACACAAGCTTTGTTTTGCTGTAACTGTTTGGCAACGAAGATTCTGGGACTGGCTGCAGCCGACGCAAGATATATCCTGTACCTGATTAGAGACTCATCTCAGGTTAACAGTGCTGTAGTAATAGATACTCAGGTATCCCTAGATTAACTGTTTAGGAACGGTTGTTATATTTACATATAGAGTATATTCATATTGTTGGTATTTGATAAGTTATAGCCAGTGTGCTATCCCAGAGTCTCCCATAACACCTCTCCATCAGATTTACACCTGCTTTTCAGATAGTTCACTAGAAGACTTTGTTTAAACTAGTGGTTAGGTAAAATTCTTTTGTCACTTCAGTGTAATACACATAATTTGGAGATTTTGGGACTGGCACGTTGATTTCAGCCTTGGCTGATTGAGTGTAAATAATTGGGAAATCTTGGACTGTTTCAGATAATCTTGAATTTCATTTCAATTCATATCCCAGTAAAGGGAGTTTTGGTATTTCTGTCTCCGCCTCAGTTTGTGACCACCTGGATCTTATTAGGACCTCTGGTCATTACAAATGTATGGAGGAAGGTGCTGTGGGTCAGATGAGACCAAAATTAAACAATTTGACCACCAAGGTAAAAACGCTATGTGTGAAACCAACACAGCTCATCACCCCAAGAACACCATGCCCCCAGTGAAACATGGTGGTGGTAGCATCATGCTGTGTGGATGTTTCTCGGCAGCAGGGACAGGGAAAATGGTTTTAGTTAAGGGGAAGTTGAATGGTGTGAAATACATGGATATTCTTGAGCAAAACCTGCTTCAGTCTGTCAGTGATTTGAGACTGGGATGGAAATTCACCTGCCAACAAGACAATTTTTGAGTGCCCAGACCATTTGAGAAACTGTGTATACAAAACTGCTTGGAGTAAAGACATCCACCAAAAGGAATAATTAAAAAAGTTTTATTTCAATGACTCATGATTTTAAACAAGAAACACAAAAACGGGTCACATAATTATAGAGCTCCATATGATGAAGAATTCAGGTGCAGAAAAAACACACATGCAGCAATAGCAATGGAGTAAAAAGTGTATAATGGATATATAGATATAAATAAAGTGCCAGTGCTTCAAATCTTAATCTAAGATATCCAAGGTGTCCCACAAAGTGACCCCATCTCAGTAATATTGAATCACAGCATAATAGCTCAAAATCTCAACTTGGAGGCCACATAAATAGAAACCATTCAAAATCGCTTACCCATAGCTGAAGAGTATGTTGCACGTGTAGCCCCTACGCGCGTTTCGCGTGGGCTTCGTCAACTTTTTTTAATTATTCCTTTTGGTGGATGTCTTTACTCCAAGCGGTTTTGTATACAAGTTATTGGGAGTTATTCCACAGCTAGTGCATATTATGGGGTGGTCACCATGGGTCAGGGCCACCTATAATTATATGTTCACTGCCCTTGAGATTTTGTTTGCCATTTGAGAAACTGTGGTCAGACTTTAATATTGCTGTTTCACACAGGAAACTATCTAACCTGAAAGAGCTGGAGCAGTTTTGCCTCAAGTAATGGGCAAAATACCAGTTGCAAGATGTGGAAAGCTCATAGAGCCTTATCCAAAGTGACTTGCAGCTGTAGTTGCCACAAAAGGAGACTCTACAAAGTACTGATTTTTGGGGGTTGAATAGTTATGCACACTGACCTTTTCACTTATTTTGTCCCATTTGTTGTTTGCTTCACAATAAAAAACACCAAACATTAACTGTTGTAAGCATGTTCTTTACATGAACTGATGCAAATCCTCAAAAAAAAATGTAAAATTCCAGGTTGTGAGTTAGCAAAATTAAAAAAATACCAAGGGGGTGAATACTATGGCAAGCCACTATATGGGTCTAAACAATACAAGGGGGAAACCTGAAAACCTAATGCTTACTAAACATATTAGTTAAATATTTACTAAGGCAAGGTTCATATCTTGGCCTAACAAACTACTATGGTTCAAAAGAAGGAAAGCCTAAGCTTGCCTCTTCATTGTCATCTACATCTCTGCCTTGAGACAACAAACAGTTGTTTCTACATACTAGTCACTTGACATTACTTTGGTCTCCCCCATCAGTTCAGACCTTTCTTTGAGGGAAATGATTAAGCAACATTTTGAACATACCAATCAAAAGCAAATATGTACTGTAAGTGTCCACAGATTGACAGGTATGTGCGGTACATTGACTAATTCATGATTCATAAATCTTGCTACAATATTAGATTACCTTTCCTTATTTGTCATCAGTGCATACAGATTTCACGTTATTAAAAGGGCTATTCCCGTCATCTCAATTTATCATCTATCTACAGGTGACAGCTAGCTTATCACTGGGGAGTTAGACCACCGGGACGCCCACCTTTCCAGCATGAGTGCCACCACTCTATTAATGGTCTATGGGACTGCAAGAGTTAGCACTGTGCTAGGTTATTTCCAGAAACTCTATTCACTGTCTATGGAACTGTTGGACATACCAGTACATAACGCTAGGCTATCTCCTGTAATCCTATAGACAGAGAATGGAGCAGTGGTATTCATATGCTTCCAATAGTCCATTCTAAGCAGGCATTGCAGAGACCTGCTCCTAGGATTGTTCGGGGTCTCAGTGGAACTTCATGCAGACGTCTGTGTTGCATATACGTGTTCGATCAGTGTTTTTCATGCATACACCTCGTATCCAGAAAATATCAGGCACACAGCGGTACAGTATGGCAACATCAAAGTTAATAGTTACTGTATTACATCTACATACAGATCCTCTAAGGGGACAGCCCAACTACAGCGGTAACACTAGAGTAGCAGATTAGTAATGATTACTTTCTCATATAACAGAATTACTTGCCTTTATCCCAATTTGGTGAATAAACATACATACATCCATTTTAATAAAGCAGTGTCCAGTAGGTCCTATACCTATACATATTAAGAGTAAATATGCGCATACACCACAACTGTTCAGCAAATGCGCGTTTGGCCAACAATTTTCCTTCCTGACCCTACCATGCAGTAAAGAGAGAAAGCAGGTACCTTACAAATCTGGCAGTGGTTTATCTAGTAGGAAAGCAAAAGGAATTCATTCTTACCTCCCTTTAAATCAAGTTGGGAAGCCTCCATATTAGATGGACGGCCGGTCTTGATTAAATCAGCTGAGTCTGTTGATTTTGAAGAGGATTTCTAAGAATAACTTTCTAGATCCATCGACTTATGTAGAGCATATAAAAAATGAACTCAACAATTCCTCACCCTCCCATGCTATAACCATGTCCCTCCAATCTTTGTTTACTGGTTGCAACGGTGACTACAGTGGGTGTAACTACTGAGCTCAGTTAGTGGCTGCTGCAGTCACATGTGCTGTAGTCATGATGTCACTGGTTTAACCTATCAACAAAGACTGGAGCAGCTGCAAGGAGGAGTCACTGTAACAGAGAAGGACAGGTAACTGCTGTCTGCAATTTTGAAATTTTGAACAAGTATAAGCCATTGTGATTATATATATGCAGAAATGTTGGCACCCTTGGAGAGTTGTGTGCTCAAATCACTTTAATTAAGGTTTTCAGCCCTTAGTCTGTTAGGGTTATGGCTTGATCACTATCATCGTTAGGAAAGGCCAGGTGATGCAAATTTCACAGCTTTATAAGGGTACGTGCACACGCTGCGGAATCCGCTGCAGATTAATCCACACGGATTTTGCAAAAACCGCAGATAATCCGCAGGTCCAAAGACCTGCGGATTATCTGCGGTTTTGCCTGCGGTTTGGTCCTGCGGATTCACTATCTCCACAATGGTGGAGATAGGAACCCGCAGCGGTTTCCGCAGAAAGAATTGACATGCAATTCTTTCTGCGGATTCAAAACCGCAGCAAATCCGCGCGGATTTTTCCGCAGCGTCGGCACAGCGTTTTTTTTTTACCATTCATTTGAATGGTACTGTACACCGCAGCTAAAACTGCTGCGGGTCCGCAGCGGCCAAAACCGCTGCGGAAACGCAGCGGAATCCGCAGCGTGTGCACACAGCCTAAAAATCCAACCTCCTTTGCCCTTGTGCCAAAAAAAAACCAGCCATGGGTTCTTCTAAGCAACCCCATAAAGCAGGAGAAGGCTATGGGAAGATAGCAAAGCATTTTCAAGTTGCCTTTTCCTCAGTTTGAAATGTAATTAAGAAATTGCAGTTAACAGGAACAGTGGAGGTCAAGATAAGATCTTTGAGACCAAGTAAAATTTCAGTGATAGTTGCTCATAGGATTGCCAGAGGCAAATCAGAACCCATGCTTGACTGCAAAAGGCCTCCAAAAATATTTAGCACACTCTGGAATTGTGGTACATTGTTCTACTGTTCAGAGTCATCTGCATAAATGTGGCCTCCACGGAAGAGTCATCAGAAGAAAACCTCTCCTGCATCCTCACAATAGAAGTTTGCAAAAGAACATCTAAACAAGCCTGATGCATTTTGGAAGCAAGTTCTGTGGACCGATGAGGTTAAAATAGAACTCTTTGGCCACAATGATCACAAGGTATGTGTGGAGAAAAAAGGGCACAGAATTTTAGGAAAGGAACATCTCGCCAACCATTAAGCATGGGGGTGGATCAAACATGCTTTGGAGTTGTGCTGCAGCCAATGGCAAGGGGAACATTTCACGGGTAGAGGGAAGAATGGATTCAATGAAAATTACACAAATTCTTGATGCAAACATAACGCCATCTCTAAAAAAGCTGAAGTTAAAAAGAGGATGGCTTTTATAAATTGATAATGATCCTAAACACACATCAAAATCCACAATAGACTATCTCAAAAGGCACAAGTTGAATGCTTTACAATAGCCCTTACAGCTCCCTCATCTGAACAACATTGAAAATCTGTGGCTAGACCTCAAAATATCAGTGCATTCAAGAGGATCCAGCAATCTCACAGAACTGGAACAATTTTCCAAGGAAGAATGGATGAAATTCCCTCAAATAAGAATTGAAAGACTCTCGTCTCGTTACATAAAGCATTTACAAGCTGTGATACTTGCAAAAAGAGGGTGCTACTAGGTATTAACCATGCAGGATGTCCAAACTTATGCATCGGCCCAGCTTCCTTTTTGTAATTTTTATAAAGTAGCCGCCAAACACGACATGTAGGGGGAGGAGGGCATAACACTTGAGGGGAGGAAGTGACCTATTGATGAGGAATGGAAATAGGATAGGGGAGGGGTAGAATGAGAGACTGACTGAAGGTAGCCAATGGAGATGGGACTAGGAGAGGGAGGAAGTGACATAGGCAGAGGTGGGGGCTCCAGGGACAAAAGGACAGAGCAAGGGGGGATTTGTCCTCTTCGGCCATGAACATCTGGACAGCAGGACCCACAGTAAGAAGACCAGCTCAAATCCCTTTCCCCCTCCTTATTTAGGGCCCCCTCCTTAGACAAAGGCCCCCGCAATCCTACTAATTATTTATATTAGACAAAGGCCCCACAATCCAACTAATTATCTACCTATAAAAAGGATGGATGTGGAAGGTCTTGTCAGCAGGCTGCAGGCAGTGGCCAAGGATTGCCCCCCAGGCTGGCTGGAGGGGGCTCTTAATGGACTCTAACAGGAGGGCTCGGGTGGCGCTGGTATATTGGGGCCAGTCAGCCGGCCGCCTGAAGAATAGATGCGGGGTCCCAGAGGAGGCAGGGGGCGGGGTCAAGAAGTAGGAGGTCCGCGGCCCCTTCAACGAGGAGCGGCACCAGACAGGAGCGGGGTCCCGCAGGAAAATCCCTACTGATGGATGCTGCACACTCCATCGGTGAGAACAGAGAAAACCCCACTGTGCAGGAGAATCGTGTGTCCTGGGCAGCACCATCTCACTTCCGGGGTCCTGTACAAAGGACCTAGGTAGAAGGGCTGGCCAGGGAGGTGCCTGGGGAGAATGTGGCAGAGGTGATGTGGCCACAGCAAATGCCTGAAGCATGTCACTTCCGGGGTCCTTTTCAAAGGACCCAAGAAAACAGGTCGCCCAGTGAGGCGCCTGTATCAAAACAACACATAGAAGGGGGGATTCCCGGAGAGGAACTATTAGGAAGGCCCAATAAGCTGACTCGCATAACTAGGCCCCCAGACAGACTATCGGAGAGCAAGAAGTCCCTCTAAAGCAGAGACCCTCCAGTCCCGGGTCATGTTAGAAGAAGCAGGCCCGGGTGAGGAGTGAATCATTAAATAGGAATGATGATAGCCCAGGGGGAGAGACTGCGGCCATGCCCCCCAGGGTGACTGTGGAAGGACAAAAGCAGTCACAGCAATCACGAGGGGGCCCCAGCCATCATGTCGACAGAAGTCCAGACCACATTTGGTCCGCCAAATTACAGACAGACGACCACATGAGGATGTGGAGACGGGTTGGACAAGACCCCTTTTACGGCCGACACAGGACCAATTCAAAGAGGAGGACAACATGGAGGATTCCAGAGCCACAACAGCCGGTGGGATGACGACTCCCAGGCGGCCTGGAAATTATAATTCCAAGTCTTGTATGTCTCCCTTTGCAGGTCCATCACAAGGGGGTGGGAGTTATTAGGGATCCCCGAGAGGAAATTTAAATTACACTACATTAACCGCAGAGTCACCTACCAATGAGTTGGGAGTATTGTTATCAACCCTAATGAGGAGGATGGACCGCTTAGAGGGGACAGAACCAGCGCATTTATCCGCCTGGACTAGCCCCTACACACCTCAAAGGGAAAACATTGGTGACGGTGCTGTAACCGTGCCTGAAACTATGTCAGCTGGGGAGGGAGAAAGTGATCACTTATATGACAGGGCCTAGGGGAGGTATATATTTGTTTCTCAGGTCCACTGGGAGCTCATCTTAAGAAAGAAGTTAGATAAAAAATTTGGAAAGATGAGTATGTTGACATCTTTTCATTGTTACCATTAGATAAGTTGAATGGGGAAAGGTTAGGAAAGTAAGGTAGTAAAAAGGATGAGGATGAAAGGCGACGAGGTCAGATACCTCATACGTTCACAAATTGGTTACAACAAGCCTTCTTAATCTTAGCCAACGTCATAGGGGAGAAAACTGCTCACAATTGTTCTGCTACATGGACTCCATTGGGAAAGCTTACACAGCGTATGGAGGACAAGCATGGTTACGATACGACGAGCAATTTCGTCAGCGTAAAGCTATTCGCCCTTCTATTAGATGGGATCAGAAAGATATTGGCCTTTGGCTTAAGATTATGGCCCCTAACAACAAGTATGGGAATCCCTTTCATGGGTGGGCCGGTAATGCCGGCCATGCAGGGTATGGTTCAGGGAGTCAGGCGGCAGGAAGTGTTCAGGGTCGCAACTTCACACAGAAGTATGACTTGTGCTGGCAGTTTAATGAAAGCCAATGCAGGTACGGCCCTGGTTGCAAATTTAGACACCTGTATTCCATCTGTAATGGAACATCACACGGGGCCATTAAATGTATCTGAATGAACAGCGATAAGGCAGGAGGAGCCAGTTATGGTCAAGGGCCGAACACCAATCAGACTTCACGCGATGCTGCCTTACCTAAATAGGTACCCAGATAAACAAAAAGTTGACCTACTAACCAGAGGCTTCATAGATGGTTTCATTATCCTCTCCCCAACATTCCAAACACAAAGAAAGTTAAAAAATCTAAGTTCTGCTTATCAACACCCTAGGGTGGTTAGAGAAAAATTACAAAAAGAAGTGCTCTTAGGCCGAATGGCGGGCCTATTTAAGGCCCCACCCATCCCGGATTTGGTAGTTTCCCCATTGGGTATTGTGCCAAAGAAAGAACCAAATAAGTTCCAGATGACTCATCACCTGTCTTACCCTCGGGGCATTGATCCGGAGTTAAGTTCGGTGGTATACGCATCTTTTGACGAAGCAGTGCAGTTAGTGAGAAAATGTGGTAAGGAAGCACTAATGGCAAAAACGGACATAGAATCAGCCTTTCGGTTACTTCCTGTACACCCAGTCAGCCAGCGTTTGCTCGGTTGCCATTGGGAAGGAGATTATAATGTTGACAGGTGCTTACCTATGGGCTGCTCCTTGTCTTGTTCTTTGTTTGAGGCCTTTAGTACCTTTCTCGAATGGGTGGTGAAAGATATTTCTGGCCAAGGATCGTTAATCCATTATCTGGATGATTTTTGGAGTGTAGGCTCACCTCAATCGCAAGCGTGTGATTCCATTTTAAAGTGCCTGGAGTGGGTTGCAAAGAAATTTGGGGTCCCTTTAGCTCCAGAAAAAACGGTTCAGCTAACTTCTTGTATTTCTTTTCTGGGTATTGTGATCGATACAGTTCAGTGGGAATGCCGGCTGCCAGAGGAGAAGTTGACAGCCTTAAAAGCTGAAATAGGCAGAGCATTGAAGCTTAAAAAAATGAGGTTATGGGAGGTTCAGTCCTTGCTAGGCAGCTTAAATTTTGCTTGTCGTGTCATGCCTATGGGCAGAATTTTTTCATGGAGGTTAACAGGGGCAACGGCTGGAGTGAAATTGCCTCATCATTACGTTAAGTTATCGGCTGATAACAAAGCGGATCTGGCACTCTGGTACACATTCTTCGAAAAATATAATGGCTGATCCCTGATGACGGAAGGTGTTTGTTGCAATTCGGACATTGATTTATACACAGACACAGCTGGCAGTTTTGGTTTTGGAGCTTATTTTCAGGGACAATGGTGTGCAGACAAATCGGGACTGGTCAAGAACATAGCGTTACTGGAGATTTTCCCGATCTTAGTAGCAGTGACATTATGGAAGGGCTACAAAATAAAAAGGTTTGATTCAAATGCGATAACATGGGTGTGGTTATGGCTATAAATAATGTCACCGCATCTTCCCCGCCAGTGATTAGAGTGTTGCGCCGGTTGGTGTTAGAGTGCTTGTCCATCAATGTTCATTTCACCGCATCACATGTCCCTGGAGAATATAACTCAATAGCTGATGCACTTTCTCGTTTTCAGTGAGAGCGTTTCCGGGCATTGGCTCCGAACGCAGAAGAAAAGGGTCTATCCTGCCCTCCCGGACTCTGGAGTGTGAAATCATGGCTGCCGAGCCACTGATCAAGTCTTCATTAGCGGGTAGAACTTGGGCAGCTTATGGAAGGGCATGGCAATTGTGGAAGTGGGATCGAGTACTTAACAGAGGGGGAGCAGATAGGGGTGTTATTGTTGGGAATTAGACAAGCGGCAGATGGTAAGTGGTCGACAGCAAAGTTAAATCAATTAATTTCAGGGTTAGCCTTCTGGTTTAAAATCAGAAATAGAGCTGATTTGTCTAAGAGTTTTTTAGTCAAACAGGCGATCAAAGGTTTTCAGAAAGGAAAAGGTCAAAGAAATAGCAGGCGACCGGCGTCATTTGAGTTATTGGAGAATTTAGGCCTTCAATTAAAGACAATTTACAGATCACGTTTCGAAATAGGGTTGTTTCGATTGGCGTTTTCATTGGCATTTTTCGGGGCTATGAGACTAGGAGAACTGGTAACACCAAGCAGAACCAAGGTTGGGGGCTTTTTATCAGAAGACATCAGGGAAACCCAGAAAGGGATGGAATTTTGGATAAGGAAGTCAAAAACGGATCAGTGGGGAAAGGGAAAAAGGGTTATGTTAGGAAGTGTGAAAGGTTAGGTCATGTGCCCTTTACAATGTTTTAAGGTATTTATGGCCATCAGGCCGCAGAAAAAAAGACCATTATTATGTCATGAAGATGGGTCATTCTTGCCTAGGTATCAGTTCATCACAGTATTTAGGAAATGTTTGGCGGCGGCTGGCATTGAACTGGGCTTTTATGTGGGCCATTCTTTTCGCATCGGAGCCGCAATGGAGGCAGCGGTAGGAGGTTTAAATCCGGAAATTTTAAAGAGAATTGGTCGGTGGGAGTCACAGTGATACAGGTCCTACGTACGTCCTCAAGTATAAGAAGGAGCCAACCCTTCAAGCAAATAAAATGTTATTAACCTATGTTTACTTTGTTACAGGACAAGTTCCGACTCTCATCTGGATTATAGGACATTCTTATGTTTATTGGGGAGCAAGACGAGTTGACAAACAGACTGACAGGAGACAGCTAGGTTTTACAAGGGAAGTAGAGTTAATTAAGTGGCTTGGGTATAGGGGTTTGGTTTGAAGCCAGGTTCTCCGCGAATTTCAGTGGGCAGTTTACCTCCACGGGCCACCAGATATATTAGTTTTGGATGTGGGGGGCAACGATCTCGTTAAACACTCGGGAAGGGGTCTGACCAGCAACATCAAAAAGGATCTAAGGCAGCTAAGCATTACTTACCCAAATATAAAGGTAGTGTGGTACGACATAGTGCCCAGGAAATGTTGGCGTGGGGCACGGTCAATTCAAAGCATCAATAAGGCCCGCATTAAGGTAAACAAAGCGGTCTCCAAATTTGGCGTGTGCAAAGGGGGGAGTGGCGGTGCGCCATAAGGATCTAGACTTTTTGGAGAAGGATTTTTGGTTGGCAGACAGGGTACACTTGAATGTAGTGGGGACGGATTTGTGGATTATGGGCCTGAAAGAGGGGTTACAAAGGGCCATAGCATAGTTGGTTGGTGGGGTCTCAAGCACTTGAGGGGCTCTCGGTGTGGCGTTGGTGGGTCCTCGAAGTTGGTTTAAAGTTTGGAAGTGGGAATTCTTGCATTGCATAGATCCCCTTTTTGTGTGATTGGCCTTGGTGAAGGTCTGGTGAAAAACCTTGGGGATACCTGACGATGGAAGTCAGTATCACTTGGCAATGAGATTGGGGGGCACACGGCGACGGAAGCCAGGTGCACGTTAACGGTGTGAGATTTTGGGGCACTCAGCTGTGGAAGCTGGGTGCACATTAACGGTGCGAGGTAACCTCTTCCCTCGATTCATGGTGCTTCCAAGTCAAATAAAAATGCAGCCGGGAGTAAGGCTGGGGGGAAGGGGCAAGGCCATGGTAAGTCACCAGATTCTGTTAACTTCGAGGACCTCACCAAGTGTCTTTAACTAATTAATAAATTGGCTGCTGTGGATGTTATAATCCAAAACAATGCTTGTGGCTTATTATTTGGTTGGGGAGTGGGGGTGATCGGGGGGGAGGGGGGGATGGGAAGTCACGGGAAGTCGACCTTTCCAGGTTCATGTAAAAGATGAAAATATAGAATTATTTTGCCTAAAGTACAAAGGAAATGTGTCGTGTTTAGGCCTTTTAGAGATCATTTCATCTTCAACTTGCTTAACTGTTCATAATAACAGTAATTTTGAACAGGGGTGTCCAAACTTTTACATGCCACTGTATGTATTATAAGTAACCACTGAATATATTAGAAGGATAATAATTAGATTTGGTGCGAATCCATTTGTAAGCCATATCTGTAATCTGCGAATGGCTGGACTGGAATCATGAGAACTGTTTCCTGTCAGACTGCATCCAAGGCAATTCTTTTGTTTCATTGCCCTGTCATGACATCACATGTGTGTTACACCATAACTGTGACATTGCACCAGGCCAGTTAATCAAAAAAGAAGTCCCGGTGACGTTGGGTAAGACGTGACTCTCAGGGCATCTGTCCAGTGGCTACTGCCAACATTGTTGTTTCTTAGCGTATTTTAGCAATACGAGTTTATTATATTAGGGCATGTAGATATTATATTCCATACTATAAGCCTCATCTTTAGTACGTCTCAATGTAAGACCCTCAAATAGACAAATTCATAGCTATCCATAGAAGGCAATATGTTCAGCTGGCGGCTTATAACACCCAGAGATTCTGCCAGATGCTCTTTAAAGGGAACCTGTCAGCAGTTTTGGGAGATATAAGATAAGGCCGCTGACTTTCAGGGCTTATCTACAGCATTCTATAATGCTGTACATAACCCCCCGGTCTGACCTGCAAGAGAAGAAAAATAAGTTTTATTATACTCACCCGGGGGGGCGGTCCGATGGGTGTCGCAGGTCCGGGTCCGGTGTGGGGAGGAGGACTCCCAGGCAGTGAACGGGCAGGTACCTAGGGGACCGCCATCAGGGTTCCTGAGGGAACGATACTGGAGGGACAGTAAAGGGAGAGACTTGACTGAAATTGTCAGGGAAACAGGGGGCGGGGCAAGGATAAAAGGAGCAGGGGGCGCGCTGAAGTGGCAGTTGGGAGAGAGTGTGACAACAGGCAGGAAGCCGTGTGAGACAGAGAGGACCGAGGGAGCGGACGGTGTGTTCTGGAGGGACCGACACGGGTCTGTGAAAGGAAAGCTACACACTCACCGACGAGTGACCCGTGAGGGACTCTCACCGGCGCCCGCTCCCCGCATACGAACGCATTCAGCCTCCCCTGCTGTTTACCGCCCTACTGTGACAAGTCCGCGACCTCCAGTGACCACTGCGACTACAGACCATTCCGTGACAGCGGTCAGGACACTGCCCCCCTGCCTTCTCCCACAGTTGCGGCCCTGTCATCACCGGCCCCTGGGGGGCAGCCGTAGAGGCCCCCATCCAGTTTGCTAAGGGACCCTGAGCAGAGGTTGGTGAACGGTTATATTTAGAGACTGCGTCATAACTCCGCGGTGAGACGAGAGCCGCAAGGAGACGCCTGATGCGCCCATCGGCATCGTTTCTTCAGGGCCTGTTGCGCCCCACCGGCATCGTTTCTTCAGGGCCTGTTGCGCCCCACCATCATCGTTTCTTTAGGGCCTGTTGCGCCCCACCATCATCGTTTCTTCAGGGCCTGTTGCACCCCACCATCATCGTTTCTTCAGGGCCTGTTGTGCCCCACCGGCAACGTTTCTTCAGGGCCTGTTGCGCCCCACCGTCATAGTTTCTTCAGGGCCTGTAGCGCCCCACCGGCATCATTTCTTCAGGGCCTGTTGCGCCCCACGGCATCATTTCTTCAAGGGCCTGTCGAGCCCAGTTTCATCCCGGAATATCGAGGCGTCAAGGCAGCCGCATCAGCGACCTCTACGCGGCCACACCTGTGATCTTGACAGATCCCTGGAAGGATAAGATACTGTAGGAGATAAGGTCCCCCAGTTTGGTCATACGTGGCCTATAGCACCCGAGCCAACCGGGTTAGTCGCATTTACCATAAGAAAGTGTTGTTAGGTTTGTTGAGCCCCTGCGTGAACTGGTTGTTAACACTTTTTGTTTGCTCAATATAGCCCCAGCGGCTACAGTTTATAAAAGTTATTTCCACAAACCACACTCAGTCTCATGTCTCGTCACTGCATCCTGCGAACCTGCTGAACCCTACACTTTGCGGAGTCGGCAGGATGCAGTCTCTAAGCACAGACAGTGGTGCCCCAGATCAGGGTAGAGCTGTAAACTCTACAAATGGTGAGGGTCCCTGTACCAGCATATCATTGGGGGCCATGCTGAACAACCTGCCTAGATTTAACGGCTCCAATACTATGTTATGGAGCTGGACAGAGCGGATGCGGGGGCTCTTTCGGATGCACTCAATGACCCCTGATCTGGAGGCCGAGGTGGCACTCATGGCAGTGGAAGGGGAGGCGCGGAGGTCAGTGATGTTGAAACCTCCGGGGCACCGTAACACTTTTGAAAAAGTGTTACAGATAGTAGAACAGACCCATGGGGACGCTACTAATGTGGGAGAGTTAAGAACCCGTTTGTTTAGTCGGATGCAAGTAGAGGGGGAGACGATCACAGAGTATATGAATGTCCTCCAAGAATTGCATACGGCTATAGAAAGAAAGGACGGGGTAGGGGCAGGACCTGTTGACATTACCCTACGTGACCTACTGGTGACTGGTTTGCGAGATTCATTAGTCAAATAAGCACTGCGGGAACAGATCAGGATTTTTACAGGATGAAAATGATGAAATGGTAAGACAGGATGTTGAGAAGACCGAACTTTTAAATTCCTATTTTGCATCTGTTTTCTCTCAGAAAGGAAATGTAACATCAACTGTTCTTCACTGTGCTATTAACGGAATAGAAGAATCCAGTATATCTATAAACAGAAAGATAGTGAGGAAACACTTAGCTAACCTAAATGAATTCAAGTCTCCAGGTCCAGATGAATTACATCCCAGAGTGCTGAAGGAGATAGCAGAAGAAATTTTTGAACCCCTCTCCATAATCTTTGAAAATTCTTGGAGAACAGGAGAAGTCCCAGAAGACTGGAGAAGAGCAAATGTTGTTCCTATCTTCAAAAAGGGGAAGAAGGTGGACCCATGCAACTATAGGCCGGTGAGTCTGACTTCTATACCAGGAAAGATCTTTGAACAAATTATTAAACAACATGTACGTCAGTACCTGGATAAGAATGAAGTGATTAAACAGAGCCAGCATGGATTTGTAACTAATAAGTCATGTCAGACTAACTTAATTTCCTTCTATGACGGAATCACTGATTGGGTGGATCAAGGAAATGCTGTAGATATAGTATATCTTGACTTCAGCAAAGCATTTAACAAAGTATCTCATACAATCCTTATTGAAAAAATGACTAAGTATGGAACGGACAAGGAAACTGTTAGGTGGATTCATAACTGGCTTAGTGATCGAACCCAAAGAGTGGTCGTAAATGGCTGCACATCCAGTTGGATGAATGTCTCAAGTGGGGTACCACAGGGCTCTGTCCTGGGCCCTGTATTGTTCAACATCTTTATCAACGATTTAGATGAAGGAATTGAGGGTAAACTGATTAAATTTGCTGATGACACAAAGCTAGGAGGGATAGCTAATACTAGAGAAGAGAGAGAGAGGATTCAAAAAGATATAAATAAACTGGAGCAGTGGGCAGGAACTAACAGAATGGTTTTTAACAGGGAAAAATGCAAAGTACTACATCTGGGCAATAAAAATGAAAAAAGCATATACAGAGTGGGAGGAATAGGGCTAAGCAACAGCACATGTGAAAAAGACTTGGGTATACTAATAGATCACAGACTGAATATGAGTCAACAGTGTGATGCAGCAGCAAAAAAGGCAAATGATCTATTAACAGAAGCATACAGTCTAGATCACGTGAAGTCATTATTGCCCTCTACTCCTCTTTGGTCAGACCTCATCTGGAATATTGTGTCCAGTTTTGGGCACCACATTTTAAAAAAGACATCAACAAACTGGAGCAAGTTCAGAAAAGAGCGACCAGAATGGTGACCGGTCTGCAAACCCTGTCTTATGAGGAAAGGTTGCAGGATTTGGGAATGTTTAGTTTGCAAAAGAGAAGACTGAGAGGAGACTTAATAGCTGTCTACAAATATCTAAAGGGCTGTCACATTGTAGAAGGATCATCTTTATTCTCATTTGCACAAGGAAAGACTAGAAGCAATGGGATGAAACTGAATGGGAGGAGACACAGATTAGATATTAGAAAAAACTTTTTGACAGTTAGAGTGATCAATGAGTGGAACAGGCTGCCACGAGAAGTGGTGAGTTCTCCTTCAATGGAAGTCTTCAAACAGAGGCTGGACAGACATCTGACTGGGATGATTTAGCGAATCGTGCTTTGAGCAGGGGGTTGGACCAGATGGCCCAGGAGGTCCCTTCCAACTCTACGATTCTATGATTCTATGAATCCCAGAATAGATTTTTCAGAGGTGGGAAGTCAGGCACGTGCTCGAGAGCAGGAGCAGGGGATGGCGGTCCCCGTGGGGAAAGTCCGAGGTGTGGAGGCCTCCGTGAATGTAGTCAAGGAGCCTCAGTGGGTGGAAGAGGTGAAGCAAGAGCTGAAAAGTATTAAGGGCGAGTTGGCCGAAGTAAAGAGAAGGACCGAGACTGGGACTGGACGACCTAGCTTTAATCCCGGCTCTTGGGGATCACGCTCCCCGCGGGGTGATCAGCCTACACAGGCCCGGTGTTTTGAGTGTGGAGAACCAGGCCACTTCGCCCGAGAGTGTCCGCGGCGTGGGAGATACCCACCCCCGGCGGCCATTAACCTAAAGGGCTCCGGGCTGGGGGGACGCTGCTCGGAGCCGAAAACCACAACTAGGGGTGGTGGAAGTCCTGAAGATTTGGTAGCAAAGTGTCCGGTGTTTGGGCAGAAGTGGAGGGCCGGGCCGTCCGGTGTCTGGTAGACACGGGGTCACAAGTAACCACCATGCCTGCAACGTACTTTCAACAAAACTTCCTGGAGGCAGCAAGACCCCAGTGGGGGCCCATGATTAGACTAATAGCCGCCAACCAATTGCCGGTCCCGGTTGCCAGGGTAGTGTGGGTGCAGGTGACGTTGTGCGGTAAATCCCTTGGTCGCAGAGGGGTGGTGCTTACTCAAGGAGAAGCTGATCAGCGGCACCCCGTCACCCTAGGCATGAATATTTTACACGAGTTCGGCAACTTCCTACTAAATGATCCCACACAGAAGATTCTGAAGCAGTGGGGGTCTCGCACAGCTCAGGGACAGGTATTCCAGCAGCTGGTGCCAGGTGCGTGGGTGCATCAGGACTGCCAGGAGGGCGAGGCTCTGGGCAAAGTCATCGCGTCAGCAGCTCCCCTGCTTGTGCTACCTCCTGGACAGACAGTGGTGGCCCTGCCAATTCGAGCCCCGATACCTTTGGAGGGCGTGGAGGTGCAGGTGGAGCCGTGTCACTCAGAGCGCTTACCTCCTGGCATACTGGTGGCCCGTTCCCTGGCTACGGTGCAAAAAGGAACCGTCCTGGTACGCTGCGTTAACCTTGAAGACCGAGACACCGTTCTGAAAGCACGGACTGTACTGGCCAAACTAGTTAGGCCTTTAGAAGAAGTGCTGCCGGCTCCTGCGGTTCAATTACTAGTACACCCCGAGGATCCTTGGGAAGTAACAATACAAACCTTGCAGGTCCACGAAGTCTCGGCACAAGAGAAGGGCCGAAATATTTTGGAGCAAATGCGGGCCGAGCTTTCTGGAATAACTGCAGCCCAACACTCACAGATAAAAACATTGCTTGGACAGTACCATGAAGTATTTGCTAGTCATGAGGATGATTTTGGGTGTACCACCGCCATCACTCATGAAATCCCCACAGCAGGAGCGGCCCCTATCTGGGAATGATATCGACAGATTCCGCCACAACTCTATCAGGAGGTGAAAACTTTGCTGGCCCAAATTCTGCGAAAAGGGGTGATACGGGAAAGCCAAAGCCCCTGGGCGGCCCCAATCGTGTTGGTCCAGAAGAAAGATGGTACACTACGATTCTGTGTGGATTATCGTAAATTGAATGCTTCCACTATTAAAGACTCATATCCACTGCCCCGCATAGAAGAATCCCTGTCCGTCTTGGGAAAAGCAACATATTTTTCAACCCTGGACTTGGCCAGTGGGTACTGGCAGGTGCCCATGTCAGAAGAAGATAGAGCCAAGACGGAGTTCATATTGCCCATGGGACTGTTTGAGTTTAATCGGATGCCATTTGGGCTGGCCAAAACCCCCGGGACCTTTCAGCGATTGATGGAGCAGTGTCTGGGAGATCTCAATTTTGAAGCTGCGTTGATCTATCTGGACGACATCATCGTCTATGCCGCCACCTTTGAGGACCACCTGAAGCGGTTGGGACAGGTACTCAGCCGGTTGCAAAAGTACGGGTTGAAGGTGAAGCCTCAGAAATGCCACCTATTTCGCTCTCAGATTGAGTATCTGGGTCATGTCGTTTCGGCAGTGGGTGTGAGGCCATCCTGGGAGAAGGTTGCTGCTATTCAGGAATGGCCTACCCCCGAGACGGTGAAAGATGTGTGGGCTTTTCTGGGGTTAGCCGGATATTACCGTCGCTTGGTAAAGAATTTTGCATGTCGAGCTCGAGCCCTGCACAACCTGCTGAATGGGGCTCCCGCTGAGGCCAATGGGCGAAAAATCCAGTGGCAACACCCTCAGGAAGAGGCCTTCCGAGACCTCAAGGCTGCGCTCTCGGATGCCCCAGTGTTGGCTTATGCGGATTTCTCTCAACCGTTCATCTTGCACACTGACGGGAATCTTCACGGGCTGGGGGCTGTGTTGTCACAGGTGCAGGATGGCCGGGAGAGGGTGATCGCATATGGAAGTCGCCTACTCCATGACTCTGAGCCTAACCCTGACAATTACAGCTCCTTTAAGCTCGAGCTCCTCGCAGTGGTGTGGACTATGACGGAGAGATTCGCAGAGTACCTAGCGGGCTCTGAGGTGGTAGTGCGAACTGACAACAACCCGCTGGCTCATTTGGAAAATGCCAAATTGGGGGCTCTGGAACAGCGATGGCTGGCCCGGATGGAGAAGTATAATTATAAGATTGTCTACAAAAGAGGGGCCGAGAATGTCCATGCAGACGCCCTCTCCAGGATTCGACATACAACTCCAGGACAGAATCGAGACGAAGAATTAGAAGGAGAGGAAATACCGTTCGCTCTCACAACTGACAATAAAAAAATATCTTCCTCTGAGACCCCAAGGGGCATATTGGAACAATCCCGGGATAAGTGGATACAACAGCAACAAGAAGACGAAGAGGTTGGCCTTCTCAGGACATGGGTTGCCGCTGGGCAATTACCCACTGACTCTCAACGGCAAAATTTGACTCAAGACCTGTTGCTTATGCTCCGACAATGGGAGAGGTTGGTTATCCAAAAGGGATTATTGTATCGTAAAATAACATCAAAACAACCTCAATGACAGTTTGGCAGGTGGTTACGCCAGGAGCCCAACTTCACGTACTGGCTCGGGAGGCTCACGATAAAGGGGCCCATTTTGCAACAAAAAAAACTTTGCAATGACTACAACAAAAAGCTTACCACCCGCGCTTGCCGGCTGTTGTGGACGAAATTTGCCGGACCTGCCGCTTGTGTGAATTAGCCAAACCACCCGCTCAGCGAGCCGCAACACAGACTATTGTGACCTCAGCACCCCTTGAGCTCCTGACAGTGGATTATCTGACCATTGGGCCCACATTTCAGGGATATGAACACTGTCTCGTTATGGTAGATCATTTCACCAAGTTCGCTGTGGTCACCCCCACTCGGGATCAGACCGCAGAGTCAGCTGCCTCCGCAATCTGTAGAAACTTTATACAAGTATACGGCTGTCCTCAATGAATACATTCTGATCAGGGAGCATGTTTTTTGGGAGAAGTTATGGAAGAACTACATCACCTCTATGGAATTGACAAATCCCGGACCACACCGTATCACCCACAAGGGAATGGGGCTTGTGAACGATTTAATCAGACATTGATGTTGCGCACTCTGGAGAGTGACAAGAAGGCCTGTTGGCCCAAATATATTTCTGAATTAGTTTGGGTCTATAACAATAGGGTACATCGAGTGACTGGCTATACCCCCTATTCCCTGTTGTTCGGACGAGAAGGTAAAGGGATCACGGAGGTGGAGTTAGACCCTGAAGAGCCTCAGCCTTGGAGTGGAGTGTCGTCTTGGGTCCGAAATCATCGTCACTGGCTGCAAACTCTTCACCGAATTGTACACACCAAGCTCCGAGACTGGGAGCACCCAGGGAAGAATGCAACCCCACCTCCTCACCTCCAAAGCGGGGACCGGGTGCTTGTACTAGATCAACGCCCCCAGAACAAACTGGAGCCACGTTGGGAAGAAAATCCTAATCGGGTCTTACGCCGTATCCATCCAGACGGACCGGTGTACGAAATACGACCTGAGGAGGAAGAAACACTGCCCACTCATATTGTGCATCGTAATATGTACTTCCTTCTACCCGAAGCAACCGGAGTCTACCCCGTCGACATCCGTACCATCTTCCGTATGTTGGGACCCAGACGATGACGAAGATTGTCTCCCAGGACACAGAGGCCCTCCACTCAGTAATGAATCATCTGACACAATTAGCCCGCCCGCACCGATAAGCCCACCGATGTCCACCACCCCAGACGACTCTACCCCAGTTGAACTTACACGCTCCGAGCGGTCAACAGCCGGCAAACCCCCTGAACGATATGAGCAAGATCAATTCATATGGCAACGAACATTGAAACCCCTACAGACCGATCTCAAAAGACTAAGGCCCTCGCCCGAGGACTGGCGAGCTTACAGGGTGGGGGAGTGTGGGGAGGAGGACTCCCAGGCAGTGACCGGGCAGGTACCCAGGGGACCGCCATCAGGGTTCCTGAGGGACCGATACTGGGAGGACAGTAAAGGGAGAGACTTGACTGAAGTTGTCAGGGAAACAGGGGGCGGGGCAAGGATAAAAGGAGCAGGGGGCGCGCTGAAGTGGCAGTTGGGAGAGAGTGTGACAACAGGCAGGAAGCCGTGTGAGACAGAGAGGACCGAGGGAGCGGACGGTGTGTTCTGGAGGGACCGACACGGGTCTGTGAAAGGAAAGCTGCGCACTCACCGACAAGTGACACGTGAGGGACTCTCACCGGCGGCTGCTCCCCGCATACGGACGCATTCAGCCGCCCCCGCTGTTTACCGCCCAGCTGTGACAAGTCCGCGACCTCCAGTGACTGCTGCGACTACAGACCATTCCGTGACAGCAGTCAGGACACTGCCCCCCCTGCCTTCTCCCACAGTTACGGCCCGGTCATCATCGGCCCCTGGGGGCGCCTCCTCGCTACAGGCGGCCATAGAGGCCCCCATCCAGTTTGCTAAGGGACCCTGAGCAGAGATTGGTGAACGGTTATATTTAGAGACTGCGTCATAACTCCGCGGTGAGACGAGAGCCGCAAGGAGACGCCTGTTGCGCCCATCGGCATTGTTTCTTCAGGGCCTGTTGCGCCCCACCGGCATCGTTTCTTCAGGGCCTGTTGCGCCCCACCATCATCGTTTCTTTAGGGCCTGTTACGGCCCATCGGCATCGTTTCTTCAGGGCCTGTTGCGCCCCACCAGCATCGTTTCTTCAGGGCCTGTTGCGCCCCACCGTCATCGTTTCTTCAGGGCCTGTTGCGCCCCACCGGCATAGTTTCTTCAGGTCCTGTTGCGCCACACCATCATCATTTCTTTAGGGCCTGTTGCGCCCCACCGGCATCGTTTCTTCAGGGCCTGTTGCGCCCCACCGTCATCATTTTTTTAGGGCCTGCTGCGCCCCACCGGCATCGATTCTTCAGGGCCTGTTGCGCCTCACTGGCATAGTTTCTTCAGGGCCTGTTGCGCCCCACCATCATCGTTTCTTCAGGGCCTGTAGCGCCCAGCCGGCATCGTTTCTTCAGGGCCTGTTGCGCCACACCGTCATCGTTTCTTCAGGGCCTGTTGCGCCCCACCGGCATCGTTTCTTCAAGGGCCTGTCGAGCCCAGTTTCATCCCAGAATATCGAGGCGTCAAGGCAGCCGCATCAGCGACCTCTAGGCGGCCACGCCTGTGATCCTGACAGATCCCTGGAAGGATAAGTTACTATAGGAGATAAGGTCCCCCAGTTTGGTTATACGTGGCCTATAGCACCCGGTCCAACCGGGTTAGTCGCATTTACCATAAGAAAGTGTTGTTAGGTTTGTTGAGTCCCTGCGTGGACTGTTTGTTGTTAACACTTTTAGTTTGCTCAATATAGCCCCAGCGGCTACAGTTTAAAAAAGTTATTTCCACAAACCACACTCAGTCTCGTGTCTCGTCACTGCATCCTGCGAACCTGCTGAACCCTACACCGGCACCTCCCGTCTTCTTACGACGACGCCCTCCTGCTTGATTCATAACTACCTGGCATCGCGCTCCTGCGCAGGCGTACTTCTCTGCCCTGTTGAGGACAGAGCAAAGTACTGCAGTGCGCAGGAACCAGGAAATGTCAGAGAGACCCAGCGCCTACGCACTGCAGATGCGTAATGCCGGGGAGCCATGAAGCAAGCAGGAGGGCGGCATTGCAAGAAGATGGGAGGCGCTGGACCCGGACCTGTAACACCCATCGGACCAGACCGCCCGACTGGGTGAGTATAATAAAACTTATTTTTCTTATCTTGTAGGTCAGATTGGGGGCTTATCTACAGCGGACAAAACAGCTGACAGGCTCGCTTTAAAATAGCAAAAGTAGGGTGTAAAGCTGCAATATATTTGTAAATAAAATGAATTACTAGCTTATTGTGAATATCTCACAAAATATACTACTCTGTCAACAATTCAAGTCTGTATTGTGTATTGAAAAATACAGTATATTTTACCTGTTAGGTTACCAAAAGAATCCATTCATCCAAAGGACACCCCAAATAAGAAAGAAACAAAACTTCTGTGAAGATACTTCCGTGGAATAAATCAACTATCAAATCCATGGCTCTAGGCAGTAGAAGGCACCAAGGTTACCTACCATAACACAAATGATGTTCCCCTGTTTTGTGCTCCAGTATAACACCAATATTGAAGTTTGTCAGGTTTTCCAAGTCAAATGTGGCATCAAGTTTTAGCAGACGGAATAGTAGGTATGAAAACTGTACATTTAACCCCTTTACCCTTTAGGGCCCCGTTACATTTAGCGATACACCAGCAATCCCCACAACAATTCCACCCAGTCAGGATCGCTTGTGCATCGCTAAATGGTCGCTAGTGAGCTGCCAAACAGGCAGATCTCACCAGCGACGCAGCAGCGTCGGCGGTTGCTCTTACCTGTCACACCACAGCGATGATGACGACTTCTGCCTGCGTCCATGTGTCGCTAGTCGGCGCCAGCGGGATGCCAACGAGGAAAAAATGGCCCAGGATATTCAAGCACGATCAGCGATATCCAGCGGGGGGGGCAATAGCAGGTACGTGTCACATGTAGCGAGATCGCTAGCGATATTGCTGTTGCATCACAAAATCGGTGACGCTTTAGCGATATCACTAGCGATCTCGCTATGTGAGAAGGGGGCTTTAAGGTGGTGGTTTGCACGTTAATGACCAGGCCAATTTTTACAATTCTGACAACTTTCACTTTATGTGGTTACTAGCTGAATAGCCCGGCGTTGCCTGGACATAGTAACTAACTGTGGCTAGTTATAACAAATTATAATGATTATCCTCCATCCCATAGTCCAGTGCCGATATACCCATCACACATCCTCCATCCCATAGTCCAGTGCCCATATACCCATCACACATCCTCCATCCCATAGTCCCATGCCCATATACCCATCATGCACATCTCCATGCCACAGTCCCATGCCCATATACCCATCATGCATATCCTCAATCCCATAGTCCCATGCCCAAAAACCCATCATACATATCCTCCATCCCATAGTGTTGAGCCCATATACCCATTATACATATCCTCCAACCCATAGTCTCATGCCTATATACCCATCACACATCCTCCGTCCCATAGTTACGTGCTCATATACCCATTATAACATCATCTTCGCCTTGGCAACCATACTATCATCATCGTCGCCTTGGCAACCATTATGACAGCATCATCGCGATGGCAACCATTATGACATCATCGTCGCCATGGCAACCATTATGACATCATCGTCACCATGGCAACCATTATGACATCATCGTCGCCATGGCAACCATTATGATGTCATCATCATCGTCACCATGGCAACCATCATGACATAACCGTCACCATTGCAACCATTATGACATCATTTTTGCCATGGCAACCTTTATGACATCATCGTCGCCATGGCAACCATTACATCATTTTCGCAATGGCAACCATTATGACATCATCGTCGCCATGGCAACCATTATAACATCATCGTCGCCATGACAACCATTATGACATCATCTTTGCCATGGCAATCTTTATGACATCATCGTCGCCAAGGCAACCATTATCACATAATCGTCGCCATAGCAACCTTTATGACCATCATCTTCGTCATGGCAACCTTTATGACATCATTGTTACCATGGCAACCATTATGAAACTCTTCGACATGTCAATCTTTATGACATCATCGTCGCTATGGCAACCATTATGACATCATCTTCGCCATGGCAACCTTTATATCATCGTCACCATGGGAACAATTATGAAATCATCATCGCCATTGCAACCATTATGACATCATCTTTGCCATGGCAACCTTTAAAAGACACTTTTTATTGCAAAAAATAATTTTTGCGTCGACATTTTTTGAGAGCTATAATTTTTGTCATATTTTGGCCCAAAGATTCATGCGAGGTTGCGTTTTTTTGGGAGGAGTTGACGTTTTTATTTGTACCATTTTCGGGCAGATGACATTTTTTTTATCACATTCTATTCCAATTTTTGGGAGGCATAATGAACAGAAATTCAGGAATTTCTTTTTTTTTTGGGAGGGGGGTTATGCCGTTCCATATATGGGAAAATTGATAAGGCAGTTTCATTCTTTGGGTAAATACGATTACATTTATTTTTTATTATGTTTTGGCGCTTTTACATAATAAAAACTTTTATAGAAAAAAAATTATTCTTGCATCGCTTTATTCACCTATAACCTTTTTATTTTTCCGCTGATGCAGCTGTATTGCGGCTTGTTTTTTGGTGGACAAGATATTTTTAGCAGTACCATGTTTATTTATATCCATCTTTTTCATCTCGTTTTATTCTACTTTTTGTTAAGCCGTATGATGATAAAGCATTGTTTTTTGCATTTTTTTTATGGTGTTCACTAAAGGGGTTAACTAGTTGGACAGTTTTATAGGTCAAGTCGTTGCAGACGCAGTGATACCAAATGTGTACATTTATTGTTTATATTTTTTTCTCATACAAATATTTATTTATAGATACAATATCTTTTGATTTTTTAATTGCTATTTTTGATATTTTTAAAAAATATTTGTACAATTATTTAAAAATAAAATTTTTACTTTTTTTTTAAACTTTTTTACTTTGTCCCAATAAGGGACTATCATTTTTTGCAGGCTGATTGCTTCTACAGCATGTGGATGCAGCATGTTTCCTAGCTCTGGTAACCCGGATGTCGTCATGACAACATCGGGTCGATCCAAAGGCAGAGGGGCTGTCAGCCCTCTGCCAGCACCCGGAATGTTTTGATTGCAGCATTTAGGGGCTTAAAGTGCCGGGATCGGTGCGTGACCTCGCCTGGCACTTTGTGCCAGGTGTCAGCTGTCAGAATCAACACCCATCGTCGATCGCCCATGCACATCCCGTGTGCCATGCAGTATTAATGCGTCCCTGGTCAGATAGGCCCAGGCCACAGGGGATGTATTATTACAGCAAATGTCAGAAAGGGGTTAAACAAATACCTTGCAAAACTTTGCATAATCTGGTCCAATCTGTTCCATAAGAGACCAATAGAAAAATATGATAAATAAGAATTAGGTTAACGATACTGCACTTATGCCTAAAAACTTCAGGATACCACTGTGTATACACATATAACATAGTAACATAGTTTTGAAGGCTGAAGGAAGACCTTATGTCCATCTAGTTCAGCCTATTTTTAGTGCAGCTGTTCTGCGTTGTTGATCCTGGGGAAGGCAAAAACACCCACAGAGTAGAAGCCAATTTTCTCCATAGGGAAAAAATTCCTTCCCCTAAGCTGGGTCATCCATCTACCTATAATATTCTGTTATTCGTAACCTTCTATACTGTTACTCACAAGAAAAGCATCCATTCCTTTCTTAAATTCATTCAGTGAGTTGGCCATCACCACTTCCTCAGGAAGAGAATTCCAGAGCCTCACTGCTCTTACCGTGAAGAACCCTCTTCTATGCTGGTGCAGAAATTGTCTTTCCTCCAAACTAAGAGAATGCCCCCTTGTTCTTGTCACAGTCCTTGGTACAAACAGTTCATTGGAGAGATCTCTGTATTGCCCTCTGATATACTTGTACATATATATTAGGTCTCCCCTAAGTCTTCTCTTTTCTAGAGTAAATAGACCTAATTTTGATAACCTTTCTGGGTATTGTAGTGAACCAACTCCATTTATCATTTTAGTAGCCCGCCTTTGAACCCTTTCAAGTTCAGTAATGTCTTTCTTGAGCACCGGCGTCCAAAATTGCACACAATACTCCAAGTGTGGTCTGACGAGTGATTTGTACAGAGGGAGAATTATGTTTTCATCTCATGTCCCCAGACCTCTTCTAATGCATCCCATGACCCTATTTGCTTTGGCGGCAGCTGCCTGATACTGGGCACTCCAATATAGCTTCTTATTGACTAAGATGCCTAAGTCTTTTTCCATGTCTGATTTCCCCAGCAGTTTCCCATTTAGTAAGTAATTGTAGCATCTGTTTCTCCTTCCCATGTGCATAACCTTACACTTATCTGTGTTAAGCCTCATTTGCCATTTTTCAGCCCAATTCTCCAATTTACTCAAATCTGTCTGTAGTTGCAAACTGTCCTCCTTTGTGTTAACTACCTTACATAGTTTTGTATCATCTGCAAATACTGATATTTTACTGTGTAAGCCATCTACTAGATCAATAATAAATATATTAAATAGTAGGGGGCCCAATACAGAACCCTGTGATACCCCACTAGTAACCCTGGCCCAATTTGAGTATGCCCCATTAATAACCACTCTTTGTTTTCTATCACTAAGCCAGCTACCTACCCATCTACACACATTTTCCCCTAGCCCAAGCTTTCTCATCTTACTTACCAATCTTTTATGTGGGACAGTGTCAAATGCTTTAGAGAAGTCGAGATAAATGACATCCAATGATTCTCCTTGGTCCATTTCAAAGCTTACATCCTCATAGAAGCTGATCAGGTTAGTTTGACAGGAGCGATCCTTCATAAATCCATGTTGATATGGAGTTAAACATTTATTAACATTGAGATATTCCATAATGGTATCCCTTAGAAACGCTTCAAAAATGTTACCCACAACAGATGTTAAGCTTACCGGCCTATAGTTTTCAGGTTCCCTTTTACATCCCTTTTTGAATATTGGTACCACATTTTCTTGCTGCCAATCAAAAGGAACAGGCCCTGTTTCTTTAGAGTCTTTAAATATAAGGAATAGAGGCCTGTCTATCACATTACTTAACTCCCTTAATACTCGAGGGTGAATGCCATCAGGGCCTGGTGATTTGTCAATTTTAGTCTTACTAAGGCGGTTCTGCACTTCTTCCTGGGTTAGGCAGGTAATACTTATTGGGGAGTTTACATTATCACTCTGCATTTCCCCTGGCAAATCCTTTTCCTGTGTGAACACTGTTGAGAAAAAAGTATTTAAAACATTTGCTTTTTCCACATCGCTCTCTATGATTTCACCCTCATTGTTCTTTAAAGGGACGACACCATCAATTTTAATCATTTTACTGTTTATATAATTAAAGAATAGTTTGGGGTTTGTTTTACTTTGCTTAGCAATAAGTCTCTCAGTTTCCACTTTTGCTAAATGTATTTGTTTTTTACACATTTTATTTTTTTCTCTATAACTTGTTAATGCTTCTTCATTGCCTTCTTGTTTTAGCTTCCTAAATGCCTTGTTCTCGTTATTTATTGCCCTTTTTTCATCCTTATTTAGCCACATTGGTGTTCTCCTGTTCCTAGCCCTTTTACTTCTGTACGGTATGGCTAGCTCGCAGTGGGTGTGTAAAACTGATTTAAATATTTCCCATTTATTTTCTGTGCTCCTATTTTAGAGGACAATGTCCCAATCAATTTGGCGAAGGTCCTCTCTAAGCTGATCAAACTTTGCTTTTCTGAAAGATATAAGAAAGAGTCAAGAAGGAATTTTTCCCCTTTTAGGCAATTTGCATCTGCCTCATGTATGGGGTTTTTGTCTTCCTTTGGTAATAGGTTGAACCTGTTAGACTTGCGTCTTATTTCAACCTTACAACTATGAAACTATATATACACAAGTTTCACTTCTAACACTCAATGTTGAGACTGAGTGAAGAGGGAATAGCAGGGATATAAATTCCAGCAAGCTTGGGAAAGAGGACTTGGACTGTACCTGTCCCCCTTGCAGTGGGAAAGGGGATTTATTTTTACCCATAAACTCTCTAGTACATGCTGAAGCACAGGAAAAGAATATTAAGATCCTTACAAGATGGTATCTTTACCCAACTAATCTCTGTGCAATTTTCCCTGCACTCTCAGACACATGTTGGAGATGCAGGAGAGACATGGGCTCTATGATATGGTGGGAGTGTGCTAGGATTAAACCGTTTTAGGAGAAAGTTTTTGCTAATTATTATCGGATCTCAGGTAATACAATTATGAGATTGCCTCAAATTGCGCTTCTCTCAATGTTACCTTTCTCAATAGGGTCCCAAAAGAAGGATATCCTATGTTTTTGTTTTACAGCTGCTAGAACTGTGATGCCCCGTTATTGGAAGCTCACCCACACTCCAAATGCAGCTGACTGGTACAACATAATGGTAAACCTATGTAGAATGGAAGAACTTTACACCAGACTGTAATGGGACGTCTGACAAATTTAGCAGGATTTGGAGTGGATGGCTCTTACGTCAAGATTCTGGTGACTTTTATAGTTTGTTCTGATGGATTGGAATATGGTGAGGGTGGTTGTTGGATTGGCGCCATCGGATCGGTAACATTCTATGCAAGTATAATGGACTCCCCATCTTCCCCCTCCTTCCCTTTCTTTTTCCCTCTTGTAGTATTTCTCTTCTTTTCTTCCTTCTTTCTTTGTGTAGGGGTCTTCTACGTTCTGATGGATTGGAATATGGTGAGGGTGTTTGTTGGATTGGCGCCATCGGTTCGGTAACATTCTATGCATTAAGTATAATGGACTCCCCATCTTCCCCCTCCTTCCCTTTCTTTTTCCCTCTTGTAGTATTTCTCTTCTTTTTCTTTCTTCTTTCTTTGTATAGGGCTCTTCTACGGAAGCCCTCTCTATTTGTATCATTACCACAATATCATTGAGAATGGCTGAGTTTCTTATAGGTGAAAATGATAAGGTTATAAGTCTCACTAACAAACATTGTTTAGAAATATTCTAAAGTTTATTTAATTGTCTGCTTTAATCTTTTGTAACTTTACTCATTTTAATATGGTTTAATTGAACATTTTCTGTTTTGGGCTTCAATAAAAGTTGATTGAACATAATACAAAATGTAAATATCAATAATATTAAAAATAATCTGTCACCAGGATTTTGCTACTCATCTGAGAGAAGCATGATGTAGGGGCAGAGATCCTAATTCCAGTGATGTAACACATACATAAAAGTTAACAATAGCAGCACCCATTTATCTGCTGCAGATGTACCAGTTCTCTGAATACTGATCTCTGTATAACCCTGTTCACACTACTGATTGGCAGCTTACTGCCTACACTGTGCAAAGGCAGAAAACAATAATCTCCTGCTGAACAGTGATTTTATGAAAACTACACTAAGCAGCCCAGTAAGTGATACATCATTGGAATCAGGGACTCTACCCCAGCATGATGCTGTTCTCAGATTAGGTAGCAAACACCTGATGACTAGAGATGAGCAACTTTGCCTTTTTTCGGGTCGAGTCGGGTTTCATGAAACCCAACTTTCGCAAAAGTTGGGTCGAACGCAATCAGTCGATTATCGTGAAAAGTCGAAGGCCAACTGAAACACGAAACCCAATGCAAGTCAATGGGGAACCAAGGTCGGCAGTGAGTGGAGGACAGGAAACACACCTACAGTGTCCATTTTAATGCCAAAAACATCAATTCTTATTACTTAAGCTTGTCAACCTTAATTTACTTTATAATAATAGTTAGGCAATGAAAACTGGGGGTTATTTGGCTAAAATTGTTGGGGGGGTTAGGCCTGGCACCAGATTTTCGTGGGCCCAGGGCCAAAGAGTGTCACTGGGCTCCTTTAACACATGCCACAATTCATGATCCTCTGATACGGCAGAGAAATAGCGGTATTGTACAATGAAAAATACTTCATTTCTTACATCACATGACTGATATCCATTTTAAATTCTCCAATAGCTCCAAAAACGGACAGTATATTACTCCATACAGTATTATGGGCACCGCATAGTGCGCCATACAGAGTAATGAGGCCCATATATTTCTCCATACAGAATCATTGGTCCCATATAATGTTCGATACAGTATATGATAAGCTCCACATAATGCTACAGTATATGTTGGTCCCCATGGATGAAGCTCCACTGTCTTATGGGCCCAAATAATGCTCCATATATAATGGGCCCAATTTCTAATGCTCCAGTGTATAATGGGCCCTGTAAATGCTGCTCCAGTGTCTGATGTCCACCTTTGGAATGCTCCAGTGTATGGTGGGCCCCATATATCATTCTCCAGAGTATAGTGCTCCCCTAAAATTGCTCCCAACCATTAAAACAATTAAATAAGTCTCCTCGCTAGGGAATCCCTGTACTCTGGACTTCTCGTCGTCCCCATCTTCCATCTCTCTGCACTTGGACTGTTTAGGCAGAGGGCGTACAGACGTGGCGTCATCGCGCTCTCTGACCAGAATGTCACTGTCAGGAAACGTGGAAGACGTCACGGCGGTGGAGCAGGGAGAGGTAAGTATTTCAACTTTGCAAGTGCTGTGATCCTGAGCAAGCAGGGGGGCCCACTCGTTGGCGACGGCACTAGCACAGGGCCCCTCATAGTACGGCGGTGTGTCTGACAGCGGGTGGGCCCTCCTACCGGCAGAGACACTTTTGCGTACTATGAGGGGCCCTGTGCCAGTGCCGTCGTCCATGAGTATGCCCCTCCACCTGCTCAAGGAACCTGCACTTTCATCTGCACCTTCCTCTTTGTCACCGTGTAAGGTGGTATAGTATGCGGGAAGAGGAACCTGAGTTTCATCAGGATCAGATTCTGGCTGTGTAGAGTGTGAGGGGAATGTACCAGCAGAATCATCTAGCAGTGGCTGGGCATCAGTGAACTTGTTGTGCCCCCAGGAGTACGGTCGCCACAGTGGCATTACCTTCCTCCTAGGGAGTGCGATGTCATGCTTGGGAGCAATGAAGGATCTCTATAGCAGTTAAACCAACACACAATACAGTTCCCACTCCAGGCCAGCAGGGAGAGCTCTGAACCTGACTGCTGAGGAGCTGCTCTCTGTGGTCGGGAGGAGGGAAGTTAGGGCAGTCTGTGAAGGGAAGGGGAAGTGTGTGGACGTGAGAAGGGGAGTTGGGGGATGAGCAGAGTTAAGGCTCATTCCTAGCTGGAGCGTATGGTCCAGATTCCGGTCTCCGAGTTTGTAGGGACACTGACGGTCTTGCAGCAGAAACCGGAGGAAGTAGCAGCTGTAAATGCTCTGTTCCCAACTAACATCACAAAACAATCACTGACCTGACCTGAGCCTCATTTAAGAGTCTCAAACATGGGACTCTGAAAGGAGCCACCCCTTGGCTGGGTCCTTCCCTGGAGGAAGATCTGGCTAGTCCCATGTTTGAGACTCTTAAATGAGGCTCCACGGACTTTATTTGCATATTCGTATTTCCCAGGGAGCATTGCACCTAGGATTTCACTGATTGAGCGCCTTTGCCGGCTGCTGCAGTGTTTTCTTTGACTGGTCTCCCTGAGGTCAGTGATTGTTTCGTGATGTTGGTCTACTAGGCATAGCTCCCACCTAGCCAGAATCCTACTCCACACTGATGAGGGGCAACACCCCGAAACAGCTGTCTCTGGATGGATACCTGGCCTTGGTATTTCCCTTGTCATATCTGTAAACTCGTAAAGAGCTGGATATTGACTTAAAGGGCCACTTAGTATGGTGGTAAAGGTGGTTTCTGAAAGGAACCACCCCTTGGCTGGGTCCTTCCCTGGAGGAAGATCTGGCTAGTCCCATGTTTGAGACACTTAAATGAGGCTCCACTGACTTTATTTGCATATTCGCTGTTCCCAACTAAGGCTCAGAGGCCCCAGCAGTGACGTGTGTGAGCCAGAAGGAAAAGGCTACAGCTGCCTGCCATACGAGAAAGTTCCAAAAGAGAGTCAACAGGGGGAACTTCAGTGAACTCAGTACTGTGAGTACCTCAGATAAGCGCTAGAACGGAGGCCACACTTCCTATCTGCACAGAGAGAATTCCTAATTTGCTTCCAGGCTGACCAACTCCTTCTCCATCTGTACTCTGGGTCCTGGACGGCATTTACCAAGTACAGGTAAAGGAACTGCACGACTGTGTCTGTCATCTTTCTCCTGCGCCTGGCGCATGGCTCTGCTACATCCTGCACTGCACACCATCTACCAACTCTTTCATCTGCCCTGCGACTACGGCCCTACCTATGCAGGGCTTCTACATCTTAGCTGCACCACAATATCTGTCCCAGAGAAGTGACACTGCAGCGCTGGTCAATCTGATCAGAAACCACAGGTGGCGTCACGTATCATTCACCTATAAACGTTATTCACCCCTTTGCATGGACGCCCAGGGCCACGGACCGGGTCACCACCACCGTGACACATCCGTCTGAGACACCGGCCCGGTACCGATTAACCCCACTGCTCTGGCTGGCGTCCCACACTCCATGTCAGATTCATCTTGGACTGGGGAATTCACGATTTGACTTGATAATCCAGGCATGGTATGTGAGAAAGAGCTACATGGACTAATGTGAAGTGTGGCCTGCTGCATCATTCACTTTTGGTGGGGGTGAAGAACACAAGGAAAGGGGTTCTTCCTGACCAGGAGCCAGCACTAGACGACTCAGTGCTTGCATTTTTTGAAACTTCAGAAGAGGAGGGCAAATTAGCTGGAGTCTGTTTCAGCAATGTAAGCCAAAACCAGTTCCTGATGCTCCGGCTTTAAAAGCGGTTAACCTACTCCCAGAAAAGGTGGCCTTCCGGAGCCAGACCATGATGCAGGCTCAACACCTCCTGCCTTAGCTGCTATAGCTGCTATTGTGCTTTTGCCACTACCAGCAGATGCACCACCACCATCAGTACCAGCTGGCCCCCCCTCACCCATGTCCGCGGCCTCTTCCACCATACTTCCAAATTTTGGAGAAAATGTACCCAAAATAACATCAGATATATGGTACTGTATCAGAAGCGTACAGCTGTATACAGTCAAAGGATAATTGTAAATCTCCGTATATATTTCATGAGTCACACAGAGATGCTCACAGGCTCAGTATGGATTAGACAAGAATATAAAAAGTAGAAAAAGGGTACAGTATCATCAGATAGCAGGTATATATAGTATAGTTTAAACATTCGAAATCTCCGTATATATTTCAGGAGGCAGACACAGACACTCTCAGGCTCAGTATGGATTACAACACAATATAAAAAGCCGTAAAACGGTAATGGATCTGAAGCGTACAGCTGTATACAGTGTAGGGGTCATTGTCAATCTCAGTATTTATTTCCAGAGTCAGAAACAGACTCTCACTTGGTCAGTTTGGATTAGACCAGAATATAAAAACCAGTAAATGGGTAATGTATCACAAGCATAGAGCTGTATACAGTGTTGGGGTAATTTTTAAATCTACATATAAATTGCAGGAGTAACCCACAGACTCTCACACACTCAGGATGGATCACACCACAATATAAAAAGAAGATCCGCTAGAAATAATCACACATGTGGGCCAATGTTCCAGGTGTCAATGATACACTTAGAGTGGTGGAGGACTTTCTGGCAGAAAGGGTACAGTATCACCAGATACCAGGTATATATAGCATAGTTTAAACATTAAAAATGTACATCTATATATCAGGAGTAGTGTTGAGCCACCTCGCTAGTGTTCGAGTTCGGTTCGGTTCGTCGAATAGGAGGCAAGTTCGTCGAATGTTCGTCGAACCCCATTGAAAACAATGGCAGGCAAACACAAACACATACAAACTCCTAGAAAACACATACAAGACACCTTAAAAGGTGTCCCAAAGCAGACAAAATGCTCAGAAGACACAAATAACATATGGAAAAGGGCAACTACATATAGAAAAGAGGTGGAGGAGTAAAAGGAGGAGGAGGAGACACAGATATAGGCATGTCATGCCCTTATAAAGTCAAGAAAGGCTGGAATAAAAATCTAAAATACAAAAAAAATTCTAAAATTCTAAAATCGAAGACGATCATATACTGTCGGACTTCCCACCATAAATTATGCCAACTGCCGATCGGGCGGCGTTATTCCCACGACACTCCGAACAGCGTCCATGAAGGCAAAGTGTTTGGTTTACGGGGGCAGTATGGTTGCAAAGCTGAACCTTAAAGGAATGTCCAGAAGGCCACCACCACAAGGAGTGGAGCCTGCGGCTTCATTGGACTCCACACGGGCAACCTCAACTATGCCAGCCACAGAAAAGATGGACAGATTGCAAGCTTTCTGGATTCTGTGGGTGGTGGTGCATGGCCGTTTTTAGTTGTGCTAGCGATTCGTCAGCTTAATTCCGTTAACGAACGAGACTCCGGCATGCCCCTGTGGTCCGCGTCCAGCTTACTAGAGAGACACACGAGGCTCTGGCATGAGAGATCGAGCAATAACAGGTCTGTCATGCCCTTACATGTCCGGGGCTGCACGCGCGCTACAATGAAAGGACCAGCGTGTGTCGCTTACAAGTGCGGATAACCCGCTGAACCCCGTTAGTGATGGGGATCTGGGATTCCAATTCTTCCCCGCGAACGAGGATTTCCCAGTAAGTGCAGGTCAACTGGAATTCCGGAATTAAGCCTAACCGGCATTCCACAAAGAATGTGCAAAAATTATGTGTCCAAACCAAAGGTGCTGTAGCTTGCTTAACAGCTGGGCTCCTCTGCTGAGTAGCACACAGTTCTTACATAAACAGGCGGCATAGCTTGGTTCATGGGTGGGCAACTTTGCCGAGTAGCAGACAGTGCTTACATAAACAGGTGGCATAGCTAGGTTCCCAGGTGGGCTCCTCTGCTGAGCAGTAGACACAGGTACTAGGCCCAAAGTATTGACTGGGCTAAATGGAGTTAAAAAATGGTTCTTACATAAACAGGCGGCACAGCTTGGTTCACGGGTGGGCTCCTCTGCTGAGTAGCAGACACGGTTACTAGGCCCAAAGTATTAACTGGGCTAAATGCAGTCAAAAACTGGTTCTTTCATAAACAGGCGGCATAGCTAGGTTCATGGGTGGTCTCCTCTGCTGAGTAGCAGAGAGTGCTGCAAGGCCCAAAAGGATTTCCTGGACAAGATGCAGTAAAAAATTCTTAGAAACACACACGGTGTAGCTCCTTGACAGGTGTACTACACCGCTGGCTACCAGACACCACTACTATACCATGAAACTGTCTATTAACATTGAAAAGCATTATTAATGTGAAAATAAAATTACGCTTTTGGTGAACGAACTGTTCTTGAATGGAACCTCGAACAGCCGAATTTTAAGCAAAGTGTTCGACGAACAGCTCGAACACCACCCAAAACAGCTCGAATTTAAACTTGGCAAACAGTTCAACTCGAATACCGCTCATCTCTAATCAGGAGGCATACTCAGACGGTCTCAGGCCCAGTATGGATTCAACAAGATTGTAGAAAGTTGAGAAAGGGTACAGTATCACTGGATAACAGGTATATATAGCATAGTTTAAACATTAAAAATCTCTGTGTATATTTCCGGAGTCCGAAAAAGACACTCACAGCCTCAGTATGGATTAGACAAGAATCTAAAAAGTAGAAAAAGAGTAATATATTCGAAGTGTACACCAGTATACACTGTTGGGGTATTTTTAAATCTTCATATATATTTCAGTCTCAGTAAGACAGTCCAGACGGAAACGAGATGGATACAAGTACAGACGGAAAGTCGAGTGATTGCAGAAATTTTGGAATTACTAATCACGGGAAAAACTCCCGGGAGAATCTCAGAGGCGATGCTGACCCTCAATTACTTTGTCTGTGGAGACAGCGAAAACAGTTCTTTGTGAAGAAAGGGTTGCTGTATTGCAGTACAGTGGATCCCATCACCGTTACTCATCTCCATCAAATTGTGATCACAGGGAGAGATGTAGACATGGTCCTCACTGCCTATCATGATCTGTCAGGTAAGTTTGGAGTGCAAAAGACAGAAGCCACAGGCCGTAGGCGATTCTATTGCATTGGCATGAGAGGACACATTTAAAAATGTGAGCAGGAATGTCACACGTCTGTGAGTAGGAAAACTGTGAAAGCTGATGATAAACCACCACTGCATTCAAATTGTGAGTCGACGTCCATAACAAATGGAAGCTATTGATCATCTGAAGATAGAGCCGGGACAGGGCATAGCTACGTCTTAACCATCATCTATCAGTTCACCAAATTTGTAGTGGCAGTCCCAGTGAAGGATTTAACAGGCTAGACTACACAGCGATGGAGCAGGGAGAGGTAAGTATTGCAAGTGCTGGGGCCCTGAGCAAGCAGGGGGGGCCCCACTCGTGGGCGGCGGTACTGGCACAGGGCTCCTCATAGTTTGCCGGTGTGTCTGACGGCGGGTGTGCACCCCCTCCGTCAGATACACTTGATTGTACTATGAGGGACCCTGTGCCAGTGCCGTCGCCCAAGAGTGGGCCCACCCACCTGTCCAGGGCAACGGCATTCGCACGGGTGCATGTGCCAGGTGGTGACCCCGGCCCTGGGGGGGGGGGAGGCAGCCCAGTTAGGGAGGTTGAAAAAATGGCATATGTTGATGTTGGATATTCAGCGTCTGCAAATGGAGGAACTGGAGAAGTCCGAGGAAGAGGAGGACAAAAGCGAGCCATTTTTCTGGCAACCTATGTGTCAGCAGGGAAAGGTGGGACAAAATCCTTTGAAACCCATGCATGGTTCATTTTAATGACGGTTAGATCATCAACATTTTGGGTCGACAGACCGGTCCTTTTTTCTGTCAGGATTGATCCAGCAGCACTGAAGACTCTTTCGGATAGCACACTAGTAGCAGGGCAAGCGAGCTCCTGTAAGGCATATTGTGCCAATTCAGGCCAGGTGTCCAGTTTACAGGCCCAAAAGTCAAAGGGGAATGACCTGTGAGGGAGAACATTGATATGGGAGAAGCAGTTTGTAACCATAGTTGACAACTGCTGTCTCCTGTCACTTTCAATCGATGCAGTATTACCAGTCGTGTGAGCGGTACTTGAAAAATCAGTCCACAACATGGTCATGAAACCCCTGTCTCCAACGCCACTTCGGATGTGTGCACCACGAACACGTCTTCCATGTTGCCCCCTACGGCTCGTGTGAGAACCATCACCACTGCTGTGTGCTGGGAATGCCTCAAACAAACGGTTTACCAGAGTTGCTTGTTTATTAGCCAATATTAGGGTCAAGGTTCTCGTGTGGCATGATGTTTTGGAATTTGCCTTTATAGCGTGGATCCAGGATGCTGGCCAACCAGTAGTCGTCATCGTTCATCATTTTGGCTATGTGGGGGTCCCTTTTTAGGATCTGCAAGGCATAATCACACATGTAGGCCAATATTCCAGGTGTCAATGATGCACTGCGAGTGCTGGGTGGAGGAGCACTTTCTGGCAAATCCACATCCCTCCAGTCACGCATAAACCCTGTACCTGACCTTGCCACGCCAACATTTTCTCTTGCCCCCTGAGAAGCATCCTCCTCCCCTAAATATTCATCCCCATCATCATCCTCCTCCTCTTCCTCCACCTCGTCCAGGAGAGTTCCCTGAGCAGACAATGGCTGACTGTCATCAAGGCTTCCCTCCTCCTCTTCCTCTTCGGCTGCACACGCCTGCTCCTTAATGTGCGTCAAAGTTTGCATGAGTAGACGCATAAGTGGGATGCTCATGCTTATGATGGCGTCATCTGCGCTTACCAGCCGTGTGCATTCCTCAAAACACTGAAGGACTTTACAGAGGTCTTTCAGCTTCCACCACTGCACACCAGACAACTCCATGTCTGCCCTCAAACTTCCTGCCCGTGTATCCTCCCACAAATGCATTACAGCCTACCTCTATACGCAAAGCCTCTCAACCATGTGCAGGGTGGAATTCCACCTTGTTGCAACGTTGATAATTAGGCAGTGCTTGGGAATGTGGAGCAATCGCTGCATCTTCTGCATACGACTGGAGTGTACGGGCGACCGGCGGATGAGCGAGCACAGTCTTCGCCCCTTATGGAGCAGGGCTGTTAACTCCGGATAATTATTGAGTAAGCACTGCACCACCAGGTTCAAGGTGTGAGCCAGGCAAGGTATGTGTCTGAGTTTTGAAGGGCTATGGCTGCCACAAAATTCCGGCCGTTATCACTAACTACCTTGCCTGCCTCAAGATGTAGACTGCCCAGCCATGACTCAGTTTGTCGCTGCAAGTAGTCGGCCAGTACCTCCGCGGTGTGTCTGTTGTCGCCCAAATACATCATCTTCAACACAGCCTGCTGACGCTTACCACTAGCTGTTCGATAGTGGGACATCTCGTGTGCAACACTGGCAGCTGCGGATGGAGTGCTCGTGCGACTGCGCTCTGTGGAAGAGCTTTCGCTTCTGGAGGAGGAGGAGGGTCGAACGCCTACAGCCAACTATTTCCTATACCGTGGGCTAGGCAACACTGTCCCACTGCCGCTGTTCCCTGTGGACCCTGCATCCACCACATTAACCAAGTGCGCAGTGATGGACACGTAACGGCCCTGGCCATGCCTACTGGACCATGCATCTGTTGTGAGGTGCACCTTTCCACTCACTGATTGCTTGAGTGCATAGACAATGCGGTCTTTCACATGCAGGTGGAGGGCTGGGATGGCTTTACGAGAAAAGAAGTGCCGACTGGGTAGGTCATAGCGTGGTACTGCGTAGGCCATGAGCTCATGGAAAGCTTCCCTTTCAACCAACCGGTAGGGCATCATCTCTAACGAGATTAGTTTGGCAATGTGGGCATTCAAACACAGTATACGTGGATGAGAGGAAGAGTACTTTCTTGTCCTACTCAGAGTCTCTGGTAGGGTGAGCTGGACTTGAGAGCTGCATATGGTGGAACTAGCGGTGGACATGGCGGATTGAGAGAGGGTTGGTGATGGTGATGGTGTTGGTGGTCTTGCTGATGGCCTAGATTCAGTCTTTCGTAGCAATAACATTGTGATTCCCTGACTGCTTTGGCCTTGCGACGACACCTCAACATTTGCTGCTGGTGGTGTGCTAACCGGTGGGCTTACAGTGGGGGAAGCGATGTAGTGTTGCTGACTACCTTCATTCGGAGCAGGTGCACATGTGGTACATGAGGTTTGGTAGTCCGTCCACGCTTGCAAGTGCATGGTGGTTAAATGTCTAAGCATGCAACTGGTATTCAAATTTCTCAGATTTTTCCCTCGGCTAAAGGTCTTTGCGCACTTCTTACAGATAACCTTTGCCTGATCATTAGGATTTTGTTCAAAAAAGTGCCACACTGCACTCTTCCTACTATGGAAGACATTTTAAGGCCTTGCACGTGTGGCGCCCCTGAGGGTTCAGTCGCCACAGAGGTACTGCACCTCCTCCTGAGGTGTGGTGCCCCACTATCCAGGTAAGGTGGAGACACCTGACCACACTCCAACACCTGCATCCCACACAACATAGTAGTGTAGCAAAGCACCCTTTGGAGGCTCCCTGCTTGGAACACGAAGCGTGCTGGGAGGCGGGTGGAGTTTAGTTTGCACTAAAAGAGCGGGAAGAGGATAGGATTTAGTCAGTTAGTCACAGGATTCTGACGAGGTCAGTCTGTGAAAGGAGATCCCCTGAGTGGGATGGATGAAGGAAGTGCTGCAGCCGACCTCAGTGATCTGGGTCCGCTGGCACAAGAAAGGAACATTGATAGAAAGCCTGACTCTCCATAAGAAGGAAAGGATTGATACGGAACGTGAGGAGAATAAGAGAACAAGGACCAGGGTTAGAGGAGAACCCTTCCCAAGTTCTAAGCGCAAGGCTGGGGTCCGGTCCCCGAGGTTGTATGGATACTAAAAGTCCTGCAGCAGACACGGGAGGAATAGAAGTAGTGACCCCTTTATTCCCACACCAGACTTGGGGGCACAACAGCAATGTGTGTGAGCCGGGACTAGGTAGAAGGAGTCCCCGAAGCAGGCTACAGCTGTCTGCCGTACAAGTAGAATTCTTAGGAACATCTGACAGGAGGAACTCCAGTGTAACTCAGTACTGTGAATACTTCACTCAAAGGCGCTAAGAGGGAGACGTTCAGAAAAGGCACATATGTTGGCGGAGTGTTGGAAAGGAGTACTTCATCTTGCCTGGAAGTTAGCTGAGCTCCTGATCCGGAGGACACGGCACGGATGCGGGCACCTGTACCACAAAAGACTGTGAGTAAAGCTTTGGAACTACATGCCCTGGTGTCCTCCACTTATTCCTGCGCCAGCGTGCCCGACACCGCTACATCCCTCCTGCGCCCGACACTACACCATCTAAGTGTCACTTCACCTACACTGCCCTGGGACTACAGCCCTGCCTGTGGAGGGCTATAACATCATTGCTGCACTACACCATCTGTCCCAGAGGATCTGTCTGCAGCGTCGGCTTAACATTTGCCGAACACCACAGGTGGCGTCACGAATCACTTATAAACTTTCACCACCATAAGCACACTGAAACAACCCCTTTTGCAATGGAGCCCCAGGGCCATGGACCGGGTCACTGCTGCCGTGACAACTCCCGTTGAGAAGATCGACCGGCCCGGTACCAAGTACCCCATGGCCCTGGCGAGTGAGGGCGCTCCAACTTGGCGTCACGAACAGGATGACGAGACCTGGTGCCACCAGGTTCTGTGTGCCTACGATTTATTGGACTTAACAGCTTGTGAAAATGTGTGGAATAACCAATTTGATAGACTGTAAAATGAACGCTAAAAATGGCCGCCAGCGCGGAGAAGGGCGTGACAACATGGGAGGTCATAAGAAAAGACCGCGAACCGTCCTGGGCCTCCCCTGTCTGAACATCTATGCGACAGCAACATGGCCCACCCCCCGAGGGGTTCGTATACTGGCATGTTATGGAGGAGTAGGAAGAAGACGCCGCCCCCAGAAGGAGGAGCGAGAGCCGGTGGCGGGAAAAGAGTCCAGACAGGAAGGGAAAGGAGAGAACGCCATGATGGAAGGAGAGAGGAGGCCTGAAGAGCGAAGGGAGGTTAAGCTGAACCTCCCCAGTGCAATGGCTGAAGGCTCCGATCTGGTTTCCCATCTGGCCCGTCAACAGCTGGAGGATGAGATTACCCGGCTGACTCACGAACTGCCGCTGAAGCAGGAAGCGCTCTGGATGAAGAAATGGCAGCACGCCCGGGAGGGGCCACCATCCGCGGTACCCCAGTCACCGGTACCTGCCACTGCTGCATCGGATCTCCTCCAGGCAAACCCTGTGTAGCTTGCGGCCGCTGTCATACCACTGGTAGCATTTATCACTGCCGCCCCGCTGTCACCATCGCTGGGAGGACTGCCAGGAGGAGTTGTCCGAAGGCCTGGGAGCCGAAGTGGAGGAAGAAGAAGAGCTCCTGCCTGGACCTGATACGGCGGTGCAGGTCCCGCCGGAGGCACTTGCGGACCCGGAGATGCCATCCGCTCCACCACCGTCCCCCGCCTCTGGCCCAGCAGCTCAAGTCACCACCGCTGCCACTGGCTGCCGCCCGATGTCTGCACCGGAGCCAAGACACCACCGGGAGGCTCCAGGTATGACCGTCACCCCTCCCAACGGGTTGCCCCTTGAATTTTGATATAGTGAGGCCGGCATGCTCGAACTCCACATGGGACAATTAGATGAGCTATGCTCTCAATTCAGAAGCACTAAGCTTACTGCGATGTGGAAGTGGAAGAAATCCCTGCTGAAAAGAGTGAGACTGGAGCAGGCGCATCCCGTTCGACATCTTCTGATCCCAGCAGAAGAGGCTGAGCAGCTGAGGAGTGTCACCGTACATCATGGGTTTCCTTTGCCACAAATTCAGGACCCCCACCTCAACCCCTACAAGCGCCCACAGACACCGCTACCACCAGATGTCAGGCCAAAAATCAAGGCAGTAGTGCCGTTAACAGCAGTACCAACTGAAATGACAGAACAACATCCCTTGGTACCAGCTGCAACTCCTGCAGAGTCACAGGCAACTGAGATACCATCAGTAGCAGTTGATGTGTTGCCCTCACAGGCCGCAGTTACTTCTGCTGCCATCCCATTAACACCAGCAGATGACAACCTCACTCCAGGAGAAAAGGAGTACCTGCAATTTGTAACCAGACGAAAGGAAGAGGATGCCCTGAAGTGCTCCCCTGGAAGCAGCCAAGGAAACCAGCTTCCACCACCCCAGGAGGGGACCACCAACATTAAAAAAAATACCAAAAACTAACACTGTTACCCAGAAGGGTATTTGCACCGTTGTGCCTTAAAGTTATTTTTGTTTATTCATCATGTTTTTCCACTTTTGTTGCCCAGTTTTATTGACAGCGTTTTCCTTACTGAACTGTGGAGATCATGGACACTGAATGATCCAGAACTTTAATGTATATAGTTGCACCTCTTTAGGTGCCCCCTCTTGGTTTTACATAGCCCTTTTTGGAATAAGGACTACCTCACTTGGAACATGGCTCCTACCAAAAGGACACTGCAAGAGATCCCGGCTGGGAGCGGTGTCCAGCACTTACAATAATGTGCCTTATGAAAGTATTAATGGTTAGAGAACAGCTTTTATATAGAATCTAGTTAATAGCAATGACTGATAGGAATGTTTTAATAAAGAGTTGAAGGATTTGAATAAAGATAAAGATTTGAAAAATGCAGGTGACGAACCAGGCATCAACGGTTGTCACTTAAGGTTAATAAAAGAAAGTAGAAAATGTAAAAGAGGAGATGATGAAGAAATATGATAATGATAACACTTGAAAGTGGTGGTGTGTTTATTGCAAATAGCACTTTGAATTAGGGATTGTAGTAAGATATAGATAGGTAGTTAAAATGTTTGTAACGTTCAAGACTCAGTGCCTCCCACATTGGGATGTTTAGATAAGAACTGTTTATTAGCATTATAAAAATTTTGTATGTTCCTGTATTTGTCAACCTTTGTTTTCTTGCAGCTCGCGGATGTGCTGTGTTTAACGGGGGGGTATGTGGTGCCCGAGGGTTCAGTCGCCACAGAGGTACTGCACCTCCTCCTGAGGTGTGGTGCCCCACTATCCAGGTAAGGTGGAGACACCTGACCACACTCCAACACCTGCATCCCACACAACATAGTAGTGTAGCAAAGCACCCTTTGGAGGCTCCCTGCTTGGAACACGAAGCGTGCTGGGAGGTGGGTGGAGTTTAGTTTGCACTACACTAAAAGAGCGGGAAGAGGATAGGATTTAGTCAGTTAGTCACAGGATTCTGACGAGGTCAGTCTGTGAAAGGAGATCCCCTGAGTGGGATGGATGAAGGAAGTGCTGCAGCCGACCTCAGTGATCTGGGTCCGCTGGCACAAGAAAGGAACATTAATAGAAAGCCTGACTCTCCATAAGAAGGAAAGGATACGGAACGTGAGGAGAATAAGAGAACAAGGACCAGGGTTAGAGGAGAACCCTTCCCAAGTTCTAAGCGCAAGGCTGGGGTCCGGTCCCCGAGGTTGTATGGATACTAAAAGTCCTGCAGCAGACACCGGAGGAATAGAAGTAGTGACCCCTTTATTCCCACACCAGACTTAGGGGCACAACAGCAATGTGTGTGAGCCAGGACTAGGTAGAAGGAGTCCCCAAAGCAGGCTACAGCTGTCTGCCGTACAAGTAGAATTCTTAGGAACATCTGACAGGAGGAACTCCAGTGTAACTCAGTACTGTGAATACTTCACTCAAAGGCGCTAAGAGTGAGACGTTCAGAAAAGGCACATATGTTGGCGGAGTGTTGGAAAGGAGTACTTCATCTTGCCTGGAAGTTGGCTGAGCTCCTGACCCGGAGGACACGGCACGGATGCGGGCACCTGTACCACAACAGACTGTGAGTAAAGCTTTGGAACTACATGCCCTGGTGTCCTCCACTTATTCCTGCGCCAGTGTGCCCGACACCGCTACATCCCTCCTGCGCCCGACACTACACCATCTAAGTGTCACTTCACCTACACTGCCCTGGGACTACAGCCCTGCCTGTGGAGGGCTATAACATCATTGCTGCACTACACCATCTGTCCCAGAGGATCTGTCTGCAGCGTCGGCTTAACATTTGCCGAACACCACAGGTGGCGTCACGAATCACTTATAAACTTTCACCACCATAAGCACACTGAAACAACCCCTTTTGCAATGGAGCCCCAGGGCCACGGACCGGGTCACTGCTGCCGTGACAACTCCCGTTGAGAAGATCAACCGGTACCCCATGGCCCTGGCGAGTGAGGGCGCTCCACACGCTGTGCTAATTTGACCATCTGGCCAAGCTGTCCTGCAACTCTTTTGGTTTTTGTAACCCGTTTTTGGACTGCTACGGGCCTGCCAGCTAACAGCTGTTGTGATGTCGATGCCTGCTGCAGATCCTCCTCCTCCTCTTCTGAGCTATTGGCAGTGGCACCCTCTTCCCCCAATGGATGACAATCTGGGTCAACAACTGGGTCATCCATCACCTCCTCTTCAATTTCATGTGCACCTTCCTCTGTGTCACCGTGTAAGGTGGTATAGTATGCGGGAAGGGGCACCTGAGTTTCATCAGGGTCAGATTCTGGCTCAGTACACTTCCACCACACTTCCTCATTTTTGGGAAAATGTACCCAAAATACCACCAGCTATATGGTACTGTAAAACAAGGTACAAGGTATATAGTATTGGGGAGAATTTGAATCTCCCTAGAGATTTTAGGAGGCTGAACTATTATCTCAGGCCCACTATAGATTACACCTCAATTTAACAGGCTGAAATTGGCTGGTGTATGACAAAGTAAAAGGTGTATATAGTATTAGGGAGAATTTGAATCTCCCTAGAGATTTTAGGAGGCTGACAATGATGCTCTCAGTCCAAGTATGGCAGCAGGCAGCCTAATAAGCAGGACTGCTGCACACAAAAGTGTGGAAAAATGAACACTTGGTAACTGTGCAGAAAAGAGGAAGAAAAGTACTTTTGCTTTTAAAAAAGCAGTTTGCACAGCAGTGTGCAAACAGCAATGCAGCTATCAGGGAGCCTTATAAGGCAGCCTAATAACAGAGCTGATGCACAAAAATATAGCCTCCCCTGTCACTGCACACAAACTGTTGTGTTGTTCAGTGAAAATCGCTACCAGCAGAAGCAGTTTTTTTGTTCTTCTTCCCTGCCTAACGCTCTCCCTACAGAATCAACAGCAGCAGCTCTCCCTATGCTAAGATCGGCAGAAGTAAGATGGCGGTCGGCGTGCACGCCCTTTTATAGCCCGTGTGACGCAACACAAAGCAAACCAATCACTTGCATGCCCATCTCAAAGATGGTGGTGACCGATGCCCATGTCATCGCGTTGCCCACAGCGTGCGTCCTCCATCATTGGCTGAAAAAGGGCGCTGGAAGCATCATTTGAAACGCGACTTTGGCGCTCTGGTCGCCGACCTCGTGGCCGACCTCACACTATGGTCGGGTTTCGTTTCATGAATTTAGCGAAAGTCGGCGACTTATGAATTTGACCAACCCGTTTCGCTCAACTCTACTGATGACAAATTCCCTTTAATAAAATTATTAGTAGATTACAAACAATTCACTTCATATAGCTTCCAGAAATTGAACCTACCTGTTATGGTATTATCCAGAGGATGCATGGGAGAAGGTCATGTGGTCTGATGAGACTAAAATAGAACTTTTTGACATCAATTCCACTCACCGTGTTTGGAGGAAGAAGGATGAGTTCAACACTGTCCCAACCTTGAAGCATAGTGGGAGAAACATCATACTTTTGGTGTGCTTTTCTGCAAAGGAAACAGGACGATTGTGTGGCACCCCTGAGGGTCCAGTCGCCACAGAGATGCTGCACCTCACCCAGAAGTGTGGTATCACACAACCAGGTAAGGTGGAGACACCCGACCACATTCCATCCCACATCCCACACACACAAGTAGTGTAGCAGAGCACCCTTTATGGCCCCTGCTTGGAACACTAAGAGTGCTGGGAGGTGGGCGGAGTGTAGATTGAGAGCGGGAGAATGATAAGGAAGTGAAAAGTTCCCTCTGAGAGAGGGAAGGAGAAGGACGTGTCTGCAGCTGCTCTACTGATTAGAGGCTGCTGAACGGATTGGATTATAAGAAAGCTCCCTAACGGAAAGAAGATTCTTCTGGGACACAGCTGGAGCATACTCCCCATGGGTCTCTTCTCCATGCTGACTGATGTCAGGTGGAGGGAGAAACTGGTTGCAAAGGGTCACGGCCCCTAGCCTAGCTAGTGTACCTCAGGGCGCTACTAGCAAGCCGATAGCTTTGGTTACTTTATGGACCATCCCCCCTACCACAGGTAGTCCAACTGGAAAGGCAGCTATATGGGATCACAGAAATGGAAGGGTACGCGTTGTTTGACAGGATTTGCAGCTGCTGGCCTAGAACGATAACTGTGAAGTGCTGGAAAGGAAGGAGTAAAGCAGCATATTGTGTGGAGACGGCCAAGAAAGGTACATACTGGAAGGGTGTACTTCATTTTATCTGGAAGTTGTCTGGACCCCTCACCTGGAGAACACAGCACTGAAGCAGGCCTCTGTGCATGCCAGAACTTTGAGTAAAGCCCATGGGAACTACATGCAATTGTCTCATCTACCTTCTTTCTGCGCCTCTCACCCAGCACTGCTACATTCTCCACTCCACACTACCTCACCAGCTACAAACTCATCTCAACAGCCCTGGGACTAGAGCTCTACCTGTGGAGAGCTTTTCCAACTCTGCTGCATCGCAACATCTATCCCAGAGAAGCAACACTGCAGCGCTGGTCACTCTGACCAGAAACCACAGGTGGCGTCACGAATTCATACAAATGTTATTCTTATTTAACTTCATCCATTTTTACATGACCGCCTGGGGCCACGGATCGGGTCACTGCCACTGTGACACATCCCTTTAAGACGACCGGCCCGTTACCGAGTATCCCATGGCCCCTTGGGCGAGTCAATTGCACCATACGGAAGGGAGGATGGATGGGGTCCTGTTTTGCCTCAATCCCTCAGGAAGAGCATTGAAGATGGGTCGTGCCTGGGTCTTCAAGCATGACAATGACCCGAAACACACAGCTAGGACAACTAAGGAGTAGCTCTGTAAGATGCATTTCAAGGTCCTGGAGTGGCCTAGCCAGTCTCCAAACCTGAGCCCAATAGAAAATCTTTGGAAGGAGCTGAAACTCAATATTGCCTAGTGACAGCCCCGAAACCTGAAAGATTTGGAGGAGATCTGTATCGAGAAGTGGGCCAAAATCCCTGCTGCAGTGTGTGAAATCTAGGTCAAGAACTACAGGAAACGTCTGACCTCTGTACAAAGGTTTCTGTACCAAACATTAAGTTGTGTTTTTCTATTATATCAAATACTTATTTCATGCAATAAAATGCAAAATAATTAGCTAAAAATCATACAATGAGGTTTTTTGAATATTTTTAGATTCTGTCTCTCACAGTTGAAGTGTACCTGATAAAAGTTACATGCCTCTCCTTTCTTTGTAGGTGCGAATACTTGGCAGTATACCAAATCCTTTTTTTTACCCACTGTATGAACATGACCTGTCCAGCGTGAATGTAAGGTGCTGGATGGCTGTAGCCATGGGCAAAGTTGCTGCTCCATAACACCCTGGTACCCTACATGCAAATAATGCCCACATGCCAGTGTGCTGTCAGGTGTGAGGTATATCACAATCACTTGTAGGCCTCTGCAGTCTCAAGACCTCAAGACCTCCTTCTTCTGGAGCCGACGCACATAACTCAGGTGACACTTTGTTTCAACACAGAAGTTTACTGGTTAGGTCAACTTTATCAGATTATAAGATGCATTATCAGGCACAACATCTTGTTTCAGCACATGTTCAGCATTACTAACTGTTCCTCCTTGACTATTTCTATGTTTACTAGCTCTGATAGCCCCAGGGATTTCCTGTCCGGTAGCGCAGTATACACGGGATCTGTTACCTTTCCTTAACACAATTCTATGTCCATCCTCCTCTGTATGCCAGAGCATAAGGCACACTTTATAGTAACTATATCGAGCCATGAGCTCCGTACGTTGCAGGAAAGACCGCAAGAGATTTCAGTAAGGCCTCCCAAAGCCCCGATTGATAGTTTCTTGCCCACTGCAACTTAAGTTGACTTTGGTTAACAAATCTCCCTATCTAGCCAACTCCTAGTGAGTGCAGCGTTTCCAGAGATAAGAGTGTCACTAAAGTGGTCCCAGTCAAGTTCCTGGCACTAATGGGGGTCTCCGTTTTTTCCAGCTAGGCCGCAAGTATTTCTAACAAAGTCAATAAGAGCTTTCTGGGCCTCCCTCACACTAGACGGCTCCTGTTCGTCTGCTGCACCATCCTGAACGAAACCCTGTACCATACGTCAACGTTGGAAGTAACGGCCCAGCTAATTCTCACTTCCCCTTCACCACAACGGACGTTCCCTCCCAGATTGGAGTCTGCACTCAGTCTTCTGTGCTTGACCTGCGGCGGTCATCTGTCAGGCCAAGGAGGATGAGGGCTGGGCCTCAGGTCTTGACTGATGTAGCCTGGCTCACAGGTTCTTGACTGATGCAGGGCTAGGCCTCAAATCCTGACAGGTGTATTCTGGATCATGGGTACTGACTGTCATCTGGGTCCTGCTTACTGGCGCGTGATGCCCCCGGGCCCGTGGTGGTGACTGGGCCGTGGAGTCTCTCTCAGCATCCGTCCTGCTGGTCTTACTTACTGACTATTCACTCTGATCTTCCTTATCGGTGAGGTGCATCACAGATGTCAACAGTCCCGGTGCCTCCCTTTGGACCTCTCATTTCTGCAACACTTCCTTTTTTTTTCTGGTTCCACAGGGTTTCATTTGAGTAGGGTTCCACAGGGTTTCATTCTCCGATCACAAATGGTGCACACTGCTGGAGAATTTCATCTTCCATTGTACACTCCCTTATATGACTACAGAGACAGTTTTAGCCGAGAACAAGTTTGAGTTTAGGGTTTTCATTAGGAAATGTCAATAGCAAAGAAAGTGTAAAATAATAAATAAAAACATTTTTCGAGAAGACTATCACCTTACCTTTATTGTGCATTTCATGCAAATTGTCATTTGGAAATGGTCTACATACAATACAGGGGTCTTTGGGAATTTATCAATAATTACAAATTATTACACATCAAGAATTTCGGCAGCCAAGCCAAGATAAGTCTTGCATCCACCTCCCAGAAGCAGTGACTTTAAGTTTGTCTTGGTCAAATGTCCAGTAGTTTTCACCTCTGAAAAAGTAGACTGAACCATTCGGATGGTTTAGTACTGCATTTGTGTTGTGAGGGATGCCTTTCCAGTCTTGAAGACTTCGAGGGTAATATGGCTCCACTGTCAGTGATTTTTCATTAAAAACATAGTACTTGTCCCCTTTAAAAATCACCAAATGTCCAAGTGGATAAAAATACAGAGCTGTGTCAGGATGGCGAGGGAGTCCCTGATCACTGCACTTACGAGGAAAGTCGGCATCTAGTTTAGAACCTTTATATCTCCAACATCTACCACCTGAAAAACAAGGCAAATAAAATCATAGACATCAATTAATATATCCTTATACCGTACAGTAATGGCCACTCCTATTACTATTAGACACGTGTACATAGTATTGTTAATGTTTTAATTCTTACAGTTTACAAAGAAGCTACGGTGAAGGGGGGACCAAACACATTTAGGAAGAAGCTGTATCACATATGCGTATACTATTAAAGTATTACAGTATTTACAGAGGTGCTGGAAAGTTTATGAACCCTTAAAGAATTTCCCATATTTCTGCCTAAATTTGACCTAAAACTACATCAGATTTTCAAAAAAAGTCCTAAAAGTAGATAAAGTAAACCAAATAAACAGATGAGTAAAAAATATACTTTGTCATTTTGATTAATGAAAATTATTCAATATCAGATGTCTGAGTGACAAAAGTATGTGAACCTTTGCTTTTAGTATCTGGTGTGACCTCCTTGTGCAGCAATAACCACATCTAAATGTTTCTGTTATATGCTGATTAGTCCTGTACATCAGACTAGAGAAATTTTAACACATCCTTAACTACAAAACAGCTTCAATTGTTATGTTGGTGGGTTTTCTCCCTTTGGCTCCTTCCAAATCATTTCTACAGGATAAAGGATCAAGACTTTGACTTAACCATTCCAAAACTTTGACTTTATCCATTCTTATGTAGAACGACTTGAATGCTTCCAGTTGTTTCTTGCTCTCGATATTCAGTTTATGGACAATGGACCTGACATTTCCTTTAGAATTCGCTATGAATCCAGAATTCATTGTTATATCAGCTGTCCTGTTCCAGGTGCAGCAAGACAGGCTAAATCAATGGTATTATCACCACCATGTTTAACAGAAGGTGTGATGTTTTTATGCTGTAATGCAGTCTTTTTTTTTCTCCAAACATAATACTTCTCATTTAAACCAAAAAGCTCCATTTTAGTCTCATCCATACACAAAACATCGTTCCAATAGCCTTCTGGCTTGTCTATATAATCTATAGCAAGCTGCAAACAGACAGCTATGTTATTTTTGGAGAGCAATGTCTTTCTCCTTGCAGTCTTGCAATGCACACTATTGATGTTCAGTGTCTTCTTGAACTCATGAATATTCGCTAATGTTATTGTGAGAGCTGCCTTTAGTTGCTGAGAGGTTACCTTTCGGTTCCTTTATGACCTTGTTGACTATTATACTCCTTGTCCTTGGCGTGACCTTTGTTGGTCAACCTCTCCTGGGAATGGTAATAATGGTCTTAAATTTGCTCCATTTGTTGACCATCTGTATGACTGTGGATTGTTTTCCAAACTCTTTAGAAATTATTTTATAACCTTTTTCATCCCAATGAGCCAAATCAAACACTCTGCTTTCAAGATTTTCATAAATATCTATTGCCATGCCATGATACATGTCCACAAATGTATTGTGAAGATCAGACTAGGATAGATCGTGGTTCTCTAAATAAACAAGTTGCTTACTCACAAATGATTGCCATCTCATTGATTAACCCCTTCCTTACCGATGACGGAATAGTACATCATCGGTAAGTATCCCCTGCTTTGAGGTGGGCTTCGGCGGTGAGCCCAGCTCAAAGCCGTGAACATGTCAGCTGTTATAAACAGCTGACATGTGCCTGCAATAGGCGCAAGCGGAATCGCGATCCACTTGCGCCTATTAACTAGCTAAATCACGCTGTCAAAGCTGACAGCGGGTATTTAACTAGCGCTTCCGGCCGCCGGGCCAGAAGTGAGCGCATCGCCGACCCCCATCACATGATCGGGGGTCGGCGACTCGTTGCCTGGACAACCAGAGGTTGTTGCAGGCACATTGCTGTGAGCGCCACCCGGTGGTTGGCGCTCATAGCAATGCAGCAAATCTGCTACATATGCTCATCGCCGATATGTAGCAGAGCTGATCAAGTGTTGCATGCTTCTAGTATTGAAGCATGCCAAAAGTAAAAAAAAAGTGTTTAAAAATTAAAAAAAATAAAAATACCTGAAAGATCAAGTCACCCCCCCTTCGCCCCAATCAAAATAAAACAATACAAAAAAAAAATCACACATACACATATTTGGTATCGCCATGTTCAGAATCGCCCGATCTATCAATAAAAAAAGGATTAACCTGATCGCTAAACGGCGTAGCGAGAAAATAATTCAAAAAGCCAGAATTACGTTTTTTGGGTCGCCGCGACATTGCAATAAAATGCGATAAAGGGCGATCAAAAAAATGTATTTGCACAAAAGTGGTATCATTAAAAACGTCAGCCCGACACACAAAAAATAAGCCCTCAGCCGACCCCAGATCACAAAAAATGGAGACGTTAAGGGACTCAGAAAATTGAGCAAGTTTTTTTTTTTTGAGCAAACTTTGGAATTTTTTTTCCACCACTTAGATAAAAGAGAACCTAGACATGTTTGGTGTCTATGAACTCATAATGACCTGGAGAATCATAGTGGCAGGTTAGTTTTAGCATTTCGTGAACCTAGCAAAAAAGCCAAGCAAAAAACAAGTAAGGGATTGCACTTTTTTTGCAATTTCACAGCACTTGGAATTTTTTTCCCATTTTCGAGTACAAGACATGGTAAAACCAATGATGTTGTTCAAGAGTACAGCTCATTCCACAAAAAATAAGCCCTCAAAGGCCATATTGACGGAAAAATAAAAAAGTTATGGCTCTGGAAAGAAGGGGAGCGAAAAACGAAAAAAGCTGCAGGAGAAAACCCAGACTATAATTTCACCTTCAAATTTCTGCTGATCATAAAAAATTTCACATGCTTTTTCCATTCACAGACATGTTATATCCTATTCGGATGGTTCACTTAAGCGGGGATACAGTGTTGTTCACAACCAGTATATGGTTACTCTCTTTTTCCTCATGAAGGGACATTATTCATTATATTTTTGCTAACTTTTTGTGATGATGTTAATCATATCTATATTATTTTATTGTCTAAACACCTGTAGATACCCTTGATAAAGACAATGATGCCGAAACGTTGGATGGATCAATATCTGTAATATCCTATCATGTCGGCTGTGAATTAAACCAAAAATTATATTGAAATAGAACTGTTCTTTGACTTATTGAGTGCCGAAGGTCATTGTTCTACAGTTTTAAAAATATATGCAGAAATATGGAAAATTCTGGAGGGTAACCTTTCAAGCACCACTGAAGATTGCTTTGAAATCCATGTACCAGTAATATACAACCTGCTTATTTAGCAGTTCAGAAAACATGCAGTAAATTGAGTTAATTTCATGCTAGAGGCAATAGACCCTAGTTATTAATTCCTGGTGACCACAACAAAGACCTCCTATTCTCAGGACAAGTAGAGTTGCTAATTAGGATTGGTTACCATAGCACTTTCATGTTTTGCTTACTAGTGTCAGCGCCCTTTGGTGTGTGTGTGGCCTGTGCCTTGTGTGTATAAGTCCTAGTCAGGGACTGCTTGAGTGATTTTACCCCTGTGTATTTGGTCTGCTTGTTCTGTGGAAGGTGTGGAAGTTCCGTAATCAATCCAAACTATGTTAAAACAGTCACTAATCCACTAGAAGTGCACTAAGATTTAGAATTACTGTCCTAAAACATATCTGTCCACAAGGCAGCGAAGATGGTGCACATAATCCACCATTATTAAAGTGGCTCAGGTGGCCTTTCGGACACACTTCTCTCCTTGATGCGCTTCTTATTGGAATACTGTGCAATTATTTTGTGTCCAAAAATTATGCACATCAGAGTATAATAGGATTTCAGTTTAGCCATCACCCATTTACTTGAAAATCTTTTGAATTGTTGACATAGGCACATATCTAAAATTCATAATAATGTTAACTTGTGCTTCAAGGGAATCTGTCACTAGGTTTTTCCTATGTTGTAGGGGTTAAAACACAGATTTCAGGGATGCCTCTCTTATCAAGCTCCTTGGTTTTGTTTACTTGGAATGATTGTTTTGGCATCAGGAGCTTATCATTGCTGGGCACACTAGTTCGACACGCCCCTCCTGTGATAGTCACCTCATTTTCTATAGACATTGTATATACAGAGGCTGGTGTGGGCGGGGTTAGCTTTCTCAGCTCTGCACCTTTCTAAATCTAAAACCTCTGATTGTGACAGATCTGCTGCACCCAGTCATCTAAGTGATACATCATTGGATTCAGGATTTCTTTGCCTACATCAGGCTGCACTCAGATGAAGTAGCAAAAACTTGCTGACAGCTTCCTTTCAATAAACACTGTCACATGACCATTTCAGCCAATTAGCACTGCAGCTTTCATGTGACATCGTTTATGTCACGTCATCACAAAGAGACAGCACAAGAACAGTCCAGGAGGTATTTATATTGTTTTTTAGTTTTTTATGCTGCACAGCAGAGCTGACAAGAATGGGAAGCCCAATAGTGGAATGCAAAAATCTCCATAAAAATTTTTAATGGAAAGATTATTACAAGATTCTTTTAACCTTTGAAGAAGTAGAATTTTCCATCTGATCCTGACACGGCTGCAGCTTCAATAAACGCCGGCAACTTCTTCCATCTCTGTTGTGTAAGCTGTGGCTCGGAGACATTCCCATCTGGGGACATCATCCAATAACTGCGACCTTTGAAGATGTACAATGTTTGCTTCAAATCTGTGCAACAGGATTATAAAGTAGAAATCTTACATTTCTATAGGATTTTTAGATTTCTTATTAGTCACAATACTTTAACAATTCTAGTTATTGCACCAACCCTACACAGAATACATAATCATGTTCCAGACAGTACAGTACATATCGTACCCAAAGTCCGATTCACTGCTCCGATAGTGTAGTAAGGCAGCTTGAATTAGAAATGTCTTAGGCCTGTTTCACACTTCCGTTTTTTCAAATCCGTCAAAATCCATTGTTTTCCGTAAAAAAACGGATCCGCCATTTTTTGCAGGATCCGTTTTTTTTGTCCCATAGACTTCCATTACGGTTACCGCGGATCCGTCAAAAAAACGGATCCGGTTTTAAAAAACCGGATCCGTTTGCATCAGTTTCCGTCAAAAAAACGGAAACGGATCCGTTTGGCGGACACAAAAACGGAAGTGTGAAATTTCAAATGATTATAACAAATATGTATCAGTACATAAAGAGATTAAATAAATACGAAAATAAAACAGAATTTCTAAAATGTACTTGATTAGAACGGGACCTGGGTTTTACTGCAAGAAAGCCGAACCAGTAAATTAAATGTTTGCAGTCAAGCAGCGATACAACCAGGAAATATAGTGCTGTTTTAGATGGTAAACTGGAAAAGCAGGATCAAAACACTATGGTAGCTGCATCATGTAAAAGGCGCATGGGATCTATGGGATTGTATAAATTTATGAATTCACTTTTTCTTTTTTTTTTACTGCAGCCCATAATGTTATATTAATACATTGATGCTGATTATTTCAATTAATAAACAGAAATTAGGTAGAAAGTCATATTAATCTTATGACCTTCTCAACTATACCGCTTACCCCAAGTTATGGCATCAAACATAGATTGGCAATAATAACCCTTCCTTTTAGCTCTTGCTTCATTGTTGTCTGCACTCCAGTCTTCAAAGGTGGAAAAATCTTTCCCAGGGCGTTGCACAAGTTTCCCACTGGAGGGAGCTCCTGTGTAAAATAAAATAATAATCAGAGGAACTTTCCAATATGATACAAGCCGGCAGACATCACAGCATCACATCCACAGGACACGTTTAATGTGATAACCATGGTCATTACAGAGTGTGGGTGGGCTTTCAAAACAGATTTTTTTTCTTTTAATAGCATTACAAGGGTTTACTGTACATCCAAGTCTCTAATGTAATGTAGCCCAAATCATGAAAAACACACCCAGACTAATTTCTCCTCAATTATATTCTCCTGACATCTGGCAAATCCAACAAACTATTACATGGTATGTCTTCAGGGTGGAGCGCGCTTTATTTCACTAACACTTGGCATTGCGCATCCCAACATCAGGCTATTCCTCTGCTAATTGGACTTGGAGCCCAACCATAAAGCTTTCTACATTTCTTCTAACAAGGATGGTTGATATTCTATGCCCCATTCTATGAAATTGTGTAGTCTGAGCGAATACATGGATTAAAGCATTTTCACTAATTTCAAGAGGTGTACACATTGTTTTGGCTACCACATTTACATTGCTGAAGGTTTGTTTGCTCATTAAAGGGGATGTTCACTAATATAAAAGTACATTTTAATGAGCCTAGTGCAAAGAAAGCCAAAGAAAAAAAAATAGAAGTCCTCCTAGACTTAGGGACAGTACAGAAGCGCACCTTTGGTCCAGGAGGTGAATATAGTCATTTTATTTTTGTTGCTCAACTGTAGGAAAATTAATATAAATCTTTTAAACCAGCGGACAAAACCACTTTAAAGGGAATCTGTCAGCAGGTTTTTGCTACCTCATCTGAGAGCAGTATGGTGTAGGCAAAGAGATCCTGATTCTAACGATGTATCACTTAGATTACTGGGCACAGCAGTTCTAACACAATCAGAGTTCTTAGATTTAGAATGCAGCAAAGCTGAGAAAGCTAATCCCGCCCACACAGAGCTAACCCCGCGAACAATATGCTCTCTCAATAGACAGTGAGCTGCTTATGACAGGAGGAGGTGGATTCGGACGTGTGCTCACATGCCAATAAGGCACAGCAATGTTAATCACCACGTGATAAAACCTGCAGTGTAAGTAATCAACAGCACACAGCCAGACATGTGACACATCACTGAAATCTGTGTTTTAACCCCTACCTCATGCTGTCCTCAGATTACATAGCAAAAATCTGCTGACAGATTCCCTTTAATAATGTGCACAGCATTTTTACTCCACTATTATCCCATATGCATGCGATTTCTACAATACCTCAGGATGCCTCTGGTGCAGAGGCATAAAGTGACTTTTTCTAAGGAGTCAAAAAGAAAAAAATGTTTTTTGATAGGTTGGTTTTATGAAGTTTGCCTTTTTTGTTTGCTTTGTTTGTTTTTAATACAATAATGCCTGATCAATAGAAATAGCAGAGAAAAATGAGCTGACATAAAAGAAGGACCATTCGGCTCGGAAACAAAAATCTAAACTACAGAAATAAAAAAAAGGAAGGCAGCACACCATTTAGAAAAACATGAAGATTGTAGTTTAAGGGCTCATCGACGTTTAGGTTCGGCTGAATTTTTTTTTTTTTTTTTAACTGAAACGTCGCTGAGCCCCTATGGGCTATTAAACTACAATTTTCATTTTTTCTAAATGGAAGGTTTTTGCCACCCAAATTCTGGTATCGTTTGCTAGTGCTGCTTTGAACTTTCTTTTTTTCTATAAAAGAACATAGCTACTGGATGGGGTAAGGCTTAGGTGGTCAGACAATGAGGCTTTCATTCAGAGTACAGAGAGATGATTATTAATTAGACATTAGGCGCCCTCCTCCTCCTCAAAGAGCGACAAGCTATTCTCATTCATTGATCCCTTTTCGTGCTGTTTCTAACATTTGTAATTTTTTAAACAATTAATAACAGACATTTCCATTTTATTATTGATGTTGTATCTCTACATTATTTTATTACTTTGTATTCATGCTGTATTATTATATATGCTGTATTGGTTTGTTACACAGTTTACATTCAGTTATATTTTATTGTACCAATGAACATAAGAAACTATCAGCGTGGTGGCTCAGTGGTTAGCACTGTGGCTTTGCAGCGCTGGGGTCTTGGGTTCAGATGGTACGAAGGACAGCATCAGCAAGGAGTTTGTATGTAATTCCTGTGTTAGTGTGGTTTGCCCCGGGTACTCAGGGAGCTTAGATTATGAGCGCCAATGGAGACAGTGATGACAATATCTGTACACTGCTGCAGAATATGTTGGTGCTATGTAACTAAGTGTAATAAATAAATTACCCTCACCTACTATTTTAACAATAGATTAAATAAGATGCCATTTTCATTTATTACCACCAGTTAAATGTTGTATAGGCAGTAGTTATTCCCCTGTGATCCCCTCATTAACATCATTGGTTGGGTATGCCTGGTACCATCTCTGGAAGGAAATCCCCAGATATATTGTATTGTGCTGCACATCATGAAGGTTGATCGATCCTCGAGTGATTGAATTCCAAACCCCGCTACCATGCTGGGTTTAGCACAATCTCCATTAGCTAAGTAGTCTCTTTATATGCTATTCACTCCTGATGAACCCTGAGAGGAGAAATGCGTCGTGTCCTTTAGCACTCTTAGTATCTTGAGTTGTCATTTGAATAATATTTTCCATCTGATGTTTATATTTTTTCCTACAGTATACAGTAGAGCTACTTGTGGTAGTCAATTAACTTTCTGAGCTCATTTGTATAATGTTTAGGATGGTGCAATATTATATCTGGAGCTTTGGGTATCATTGCTAAACATTATTTACCTCTCTATCCCCTCACTGCCTATTATGTGCTGCCCCTATGGGCAGCTCGGTGGCTCAGTGGTTAGCACTGCAGCGCTGGAGTCCTGGGTTCAAATCCCACCAAGGAAAACATCTGAAAGGAGTTTGTATGTTCTCCCTGTGTTTGTGTGGGTTTCCTCCGGGTACTCCAGTTTCCTCCCACACTCCAAAGACATACTGATAGGGAATCTAGATTGTGAGCCCCATCAGGGACAGCAATGATAATGTGTGCAAACTGTAAAGCGCTGTGGAATATGTTAGCGCTATATAAAAATAAAGATTATTATTATGTACACAGCAACTACAGCATTTAGGGAAAGAAGGGACAGCCACATGGAGTGAGGCGCCTAACTTGTTTTTATCATTTAAGGTGCCAACCTCTGCTGACAGGCAGGAGATAGATGAGGGATATCACTCGAACCTCTTCCTACTGGCCTTCTACTAATTCATGAATGTTGATAAAGCACTAAATTTAGACTGTGGGCAGTAACACTATCTTGATATAGACTTCCTCCACAATTGGTGTTCAATTGTGTATTACTGTCTAAACAAAGTTAATATCTTAGTCCTGATTGGGTCTCCTAAATCTATATATTTTCCTCTCTTATTCTCCTCCCAATCCCAACAAGGCTGGGTAGTGTTAGAAGGGATAGCCGACGGTGAGCGGGGGCGCCATTGTGCAGGTGTAGGGTGCCAACCTCCGCTAGCAGGTAGGAACAGTCTAGCCAAGTGATAGGTACAGGCAAATCCTGGTATCTTTTCTTGTTAATGGTGGTAGTGGTCTCTCTTTTATTACCACTAATTGTTGTGTTAAGATGCAAATAAAGTTAATTTTAAAGTACAGTGTTTTTACACGGTGAATCAATCAACAGTGAGGATTTACCATAGAGCAGTTGGATAGCCAAAATATCATCAAAATTCAGGACATAGTCTTTGCCTAATTTCTTGTAATATGGAGACATAAGGGCATTTTTGAAGGGTGAGTGTTGGAGTCCAAGTGTGTGTCCAATTTCATGAGCCAAAACAACAAACAGATTCCTGCCCTTCCCATTCAATGACCAATGCTCAGCACTGTCAAAGTGAGCTTCTCCTCGCCTTGGAAAGAAGGCATGTGCCAAAGCGCCACCTGTGAAAATAACATGGAGCCAGTTATTTAATGTTATGAAGCCTTTACAACAAAGATGAAAACAAAACATTTTAGAAGTCGGTCTATTGGAAGACCATGACACAATATGTATATTTAATAAGTGTTACTAAAGTAACGGTCTATTCTACAATATTTGTAAGAAGACAAAAAACATTTTTATAATTAAAAGGGGTATTTTCACATTCTTACATTTCTTTAGACAACATAAAAATAAGCAAGTTTCGAATTGACTTGCTTTTCTATCTGATGTCATACTCCTGCAATATGAGTTTTTAACCTTTAGGCCAGGGTCACACTAGAGAGGAATACGGACGAGTGAGAGGCGTTAAAAGCACGCATTACACACGGACAAATGATTCTCTATGGGTCTGCTCCCAACAGGGTCTGCCGTATATTTCTCGTCCGTATTCTACGGTCCGTGCCAATCGCAGCATGCTGCGACTGTCAGCGTACTACGCCCGTAGTACGCCAATGAAAGTCTATGGGTGCGCAAAAAATACGCATTATACATGGACCAGATGTGTGACTTGCGAGAAATACGCACCCAGTGTCCTTTAGAAAAGCCGGCAATTCAGTGCGCTATACAGTAAACTCACACTGACAGGTTTAATAAAGAAACGAAAGAATAGATATATACACATAGAATACACACATATATACATATATATATATATATATATATATATATATATACACATACATACATACATATATATATATATATACATACATATATGCATGTTATTGTGACAAACATATATATATTTATATTTCACAGAGTTCTTCATAGCAGAATAGCCGCTAATTAAATTGCCGGCTTCTATCAAATCATTCCCCAACCCGACATGAAATGACACATGGTTTACATTCAGTAAAGCATTTCATTTCATGTTTTTTAATATGTCCCTGACTAATAATTAGATGAGGGTTTGTGTGCAAAATTTGGGAGTTGTAGTTATTTTAAGGGGTTAATTCATTGTTAAAAAATGCGTGGGCTTCCCATTGCCCTATAGTGGTGGCAAGTGGGTTAATCTAACAAAGGGTTAATGTCACCATTCGATTGTAAGGTGACATTAACCATTTGTTAGATTAACCCATTCGCCACCGCTACAGGGCAATGGGAAGCCCACACATTTTTAACAACAAATTAACCCCTTAAAATAACAACTACAACTCCCAAATTTTGCACACAAACCCTCATCTAATTATTAGTCAGGGACATATTAAAAAACATGAAATGAAATGCTTTACTGAATGTAAACCATGTGTAATTTCATGTCGGGTTGGGGAATGATTTGATAGAAGCCGGCAATTGAATTAGCGGCTATTCTGCTATGAAGAACTCTGTGAAATATAAATATATATATATATATATATATGTTTGTCTCAATGACATACAGTATATATGCATTCTATGTGTCTTTATCTATTATTTCGTTTCTGTTAGAAACCCTGTCATAGGGCTCCATTATATGTCCATTTTGCAAGGCAGCGAGAAAATCTCGCCATACGGATTGCATACGGATTACATATGGATGCAGACATGCGCAAAATACACAACCACACCTTGCTTACGGATGACATACGGAGCACTATTTAGGGGTCATTCATCCGTATTACGCATGTAAACTACGGACCGTATTTTGCGTCGGTTAGTGTGACCCCGGCCTTATAGTGTGCAACTGGATTCCATGTAGTTCAACCTCTAGTGCCTGGCCAAGAGCCTGCAGTAGTTACATTCTAGGAGAGGGGTGAACTCTTAACATCCCAGCTTGCTCTCTCCAGCTCATTAATTTCCAAACAGGAGTTCACTACCTCCCCACCCTCCTCCACTCATCTTCTGAAAAGATACAGTTATAAATCACCAGCCCCCAGCTTTCACTGCAGTTCTCCCAATCACGACTCTCTGCAAATTCCCTGTTCACAGAACCACTGATACCAAAATGTGTCATAGTAGAACTTGTGATGAGCTTATAGTTCTACTAATAATACAGTTCTATTCAGAGTTGTTACTCGAGAAGAGCCCATCCTGCTAGAAACCAGAAAGTAAGGAAACTGTAAGGAGATTGTATTGCTCTAAAGTGCTCAAGAAACAACTTTAGAATATCCCTTTATTCAAGCATCTGATCTTCTGTTCCAAAAAATGCATACTGTATATTAGAGCAATATATTTTTTTTAATCAAAGCTTACAAGGAGGAATGGAATACCACCTGGTCCATCAAATGCATGTCTGGCGCCATCATTGTGCTCTCCATCAAAGAATGCCAGGCGAATATCTGCAATATCTCCTGTGGCTTCTGAGAATGCCAAGGAAGAGACATTACCCCATAACTGAAATGCTGCTTTCACAGCCTGTCTCACTTGATGCTGGGACAAATACCACGGCCAGTTCAGAATTTGATAGGTTAGATGACGCTTGTACCATTTACCTGTAGGACAGAAAGAAATATGGGTAGTAAACATGAATGGGTATGGAGCAGACTTGCATCATGATGAGGTTTCAAAAGGTTGCTTACACATGAAATGCAGGTAAGCAATCCAATAGTACAATTTCATCTTAAAAATGTTTCCTAAACTCATATTCTCACCCTAAAGACAATTAGTTGTCTGTGTGCCAGAGTCAAAAATGTAATGTGTCACAGATAGGAGTACATTTCTGTTATAATATATGTCATGTTTGTGGCAAAAAAATATAGTAAATACATGGTAAATGTTTCACAAATTGGGCTAGACCATGCTCCTCCCTCAAAGAACTACCAAGTTGTTTTTTTAAAAAAGTTTGCAGAGGAAGCTTAAAAAAAAAGCCAGGAGCTGAAAACTCTCTGTGCAGCTATGGATTTTGACCTGCAGACAATCAGTAGCCTAAGGATATGTGCACACGGTGCGGATTCTGCTGCGGATCCGCAGCGTTTCTGCAGCTGCGGGTCCGCAGCAGATTTAGTTGCGTTGTACAGTACCATTGTTTTCAATGGTAAACTGGAAAACGCAGTGCACATGCTGCTGATTTTTCCGTGCGGTTTTGCTGCGGTTTACAATCCGCAACATGTCAATTCTTTTATGCAGAAACGCTGTGGTTTCACACCTCATCCATTATGAGGTGTGAAACCGCAGGCAAATCCGCAGATAAACCGCAGGACTTTAGTCCTGGGGATTTATCTGCGGATTTTACTACAAAATCCGCACCACCAAAAAACTCCATGTGCACATACCCTGAAAGTCACGTACTGCTGGCATTATAGCTTCCATTGCTGAGCAGTGATGCTTAGCACAGGTATAGAAGCGGGTGCTTTTTAATAAATTTAGTGCATTTCTTTGGTATTATTGCCTCAACCCCCTGATGACGTCACTGAGGCGAAACATGTTGTGAAAACTATGAGCTGGTTTCTGTTTCAGTTAGCAAATGAGACTATTTGTAATTTTCCCCTTATAGGGAGCATCTGCCTTATATGGTTTTTACTTTCCTCTGTAAAACATGTTAAGTTATTAGTTGAACTCAGTGTACTTGAGTCTACTTTTAACCTTAACAAGTATGTTACTACTGCTTTAATAACAGCAATATTCAGCCTTCTCATGTGGAAAAACAGTTGCAGAACCTGTGCGTGATCTACGAAAAGAAATTTTTTGTTAAGCCCTCAAGCACTCAAATGTTAGTTTTGCAATAGGATTCATGTCTGTTCACAGCAACTGAAGATTCGGGCTTATTTAGTTGACACGTGTTCGTTGAATGATGAAGTATGACATGCTTTGACATGAGTCTCGGCAATAAGGTCAATTCTACGATTCAGCACACAGTGTTTGAGCACATGCCTCTAGTAAATTAAATTTAAATAATTCATTTTTATAGCGCCATTTATTCCATGGCGCTTTACATGTGAAAAAGGGGCATACATAGACAAGTACAATAAACATGAGCAATACAAGGCACACACAAGTACAGAAGGAGAGAGGACCCTACCCGTGAGGGCTCACAGTCTACAGGGGATGGGTGAGGATACACTAGGAGAAGGTAGAGCTGGTTGTGTGGTGGGTGGTTCAGTAGACTGAGGATCACTGCAGGTTGTAGGGTTGTCGGAAGAGGTGGATCTTCAGGCTTCTTTTGAAGCTTTCCGTGGTAGGATGAGGAGATCCAGGATAGGGCATGGTCTTTGATGACAAAGGAGAAGAGGATAGTAGTAGCTACAGCTATTCTATTTTTTTATTACATATCAAATATAGACAAGCACACCAACAACTTCTACTACCTGGGATTGTACGAGCGTAGGATTTGACAAAAATGTAAAATATCAAGTTTTAAAACAGAAAACTGATGACCAACACCTAAAAATTATCTGAAATGTTCTAGAACATCTGAATTCAAAGTCATATTTACCATGTACCAATATTTTCAGAGTTAGGTTATGCATGTGTTCAGGTAGTTCTGAAAGTCTACTAATGCTAACCAAGCAAATAGCAAAAAAGTAATACATAAAAAAAAGTTAATTCACGACTCTTAGAGTCAAAAGTATGTGAACACCCTCCTATTTATGGCGTTGTTTCAGCCACACCCATTGCAACAGATGTATACAAGCAAGCACACAGCCATGAAACAATGGTGGCAGTACGGGCATGCCTAGTCACATGTCACTGTAAAGGGGGTTTTACACTAAGCGATATCGCTACCAATATCGCTAAAACGTCACCGGTTTTGTGACGTTATAGCGATATTGCTAGCGATATCGCTATGTGTGATACTTACCAACGACCGGCTCCCCCGCTGTCCATCGCTGATCGCGCGAGATTGGGAGGCTCCATTTCTCGTCGTCAGCTTCCTGCTGGGCTTCCTGCTGTGATGACGAGCGACGCTGGATGCGGGCGGGAGGACGCCAGGATCGCTGTGTGTGAAAGGTGAGTATCGTGCGCTGCGTCGCTGCTGAATCACTGTGAGGTCTTTCTGTATGAAAGCTCACTAGCGATCATTTAGCGATGCACCAGCGATCCTGACCGGGTCGTATCGCTGGTGCATTGCTAAATGTAAAAGGGCCTTTAGAGGATATCTCCTTAGACACTAGTCACTTTGGAAAATTTTTAATCTGCCTTTGTCATCTGTAAGTGCCATCATCAAGAAGTGCAATCGTCCAGGGGTTAACGACAGCTAAAGCAAATTTATAGAACGTGGTTACTAAATACTGACTTGGATGTTGTGTAAAAGTCCATCCATACTCTGTTACACACTTAACTACACATTAGAAAGTACTGGGCTTCAAGAAATTAATTTTTTTTGTGGAGATTTTTATTGTTGAGCATTTGCACACCGGCCAAATATCACCATACTGTATAAAATACCAAAAGTGATGGATTGGTGTAACGGATGCCCCGGGAGCAGTGGAAAAATATTTTCTAGATTGATTACTGTAGACATGTTTCACCCTCTGACAATCTTATAAATAAACAGAGCTTTGGAGAAGCTCCAGAGAATGGTCACTAGCTTAATACTATGATGCTTTTGTTCTAAGAACCCATTATCGAATGAAGGGTAATGTTAAAAGCATATTGTAATTTTGTCCTTCTGCCAACAGGTCTGAGAAGGCCCTTTTCTGTTTCAGTGTGACTGTGCTCCTGTGTACAAACTGACATCCATAAAGTCATGGTTTGTCACATTTTGATGCATGATCTCACAGATGACATTTTGGCAGATTAGCCATAAATTAGTACAGACACACTGAATGTTGTGGAAAAACTCTCTCAGAAGAATGAAAGGTGTGATAACATACTAAGATCCCCTTTTGTGGTTAACACAGGGGTGGACCTACCACCCATGCAGGCCGTTCATTGAACGGGGGCCCCGGGGGAGAAGGGGCCCCTCCAGCACCGCATGGCTAATTATTTCATTTTTCAAATTAGCCATGTGGAGCGCTGCAGAGCCGAGGCGTAAGGAGGAGAGCAGCACTGCGGGAGGCGGCGGGAGCAGGTCTGACTCCTGAGAGTGCGAGCGCCGGTGCAGAGGAGCCAGCCCTGAGGTGAGATCAGCCAGTGTTAGTGCTGTGCGGCGCTGCCGCTGTGGGGGAGGAGAGGAGGAGACAGACAGTCTGACTGTCACTCACTGTGCGTGTGGCGCCGGCCAGACGGTGGCTGCAGCCGCGGTCAGTGTGTGTCTGTCTGTGAGTCTCTGCGTGCCGTGCCCCTGCCCATAATTAAATGCTGCAGCAGCTCATGAATGTGCTGACACTGGACAGTGTGGATGGATCCTCTTGGTCTGGCCTTCCCTGCCTGCTCCAGGTAAGAGTACCAGAGCTGAGCAGTACTGAGGAACTGGGACCGAGGCAGGCATGATTTTGGGGGGCTACTGGGGGAGAACTGAAGCATGGCAGGCATGATTTTGGGGGGCTTCGTCCTGGGGGAGAACTGAAGTATGGCCTGGCTGCTCATGAATGGGGGTGCCCCTGGCCTGGGGAGAAGGGAAGCATGGCCTGGCTGCTCATGAATGTGGGGACCCCTGGCCTGGGGAGAACTTGAAGCATGGCCTGGCTGCTCATGAATGGGGGGGCCCCTGGCCTGGGGAGAAGCATGGCCTGGCTGCTCATGAATGGAGGGGGCCCTGGCCTGGGGAGAACTTGAAGCATGGCCTGGCTGCACATGAATGGGAGGCCCCTGGCCTGGGGAGAAGCATGGCCTGGCTGCTCATGAATGGAGGGGCCCCTGGCTAGAAGCATGGCTGCTCATGAATGGGGGGGGCCCTGGGGGAGAAGCTTGGCTGCTCATGAATGGGGCAGCTCATGGGGGGAGAAGAAAC